>NC_134801.1:48166876-48174376 GCF_046742065.1 Oratosquilla oratoria
GAGCTACAAAAAGTATTCTGATAAAATATAGTAACGGCCTTGGCTTGGAAGAGAGGTAAACTCAGTGTCATATCTCTTTTTCGAACCATCATAATTAGGTTTGAGTTTGTTTATGATATAGGTAGTAGAATGTTTCACCAGAAAAATGTGATGGAAACTGGCACCAAGAAAATCACCAATGTGACAACAAAATCTTGTTTATTCTTAGCAGATACACAACCAAACCTTACAAGAGCAACAGGAAGGAATGTTTACAATTTTTCTAACTATAAAGTGTCAACCAGTTCTTCCTAAATTATGAATCGACGAACTGAGTGGACAGTGTCATGGTGACTAGAACATTGGAACTTTGATTAAAAAAGTGCTAATTGATCTGGTATAAGTAGGTTTGAACAGAATATTTTTCATCTCTGATAACCAGCTCAGGTCTGAATGAGAAGTGTGCAGTAATGGGAGGTAATTATGGGTACGAGTGAGGCGTGTGAGAGCATGAAGATGGATGTAACTGAGTAAAGTTCGATTATGTAGACGAGGACCTCAGTAAGTGTTGTTCAGTGTCTCCGAGGCACCTTCTCTCGAGGGGGTCTTGACATACCACCTCGATGGTGAGGGTGGCCTTATCCTCACTAGGAGGAGCTCAGCTGTAGGCAGGTGTGGGTGGAGGTGGGGGATGGTAGGGTGCCGGGGCGGGATGCGTAGCCTCACCCTCGTAAGAGACTTTGGCTACGTAGCCGCTGTAGTCATCGGCGTCGAAGGTGACTGTTTCAATTCGGCCGTCGGGAAGAGCGACGTGGTAGGAACCTGAAGTGACGATGCCGTCGCTCGTCTGCTCGTGGGCATAGTTGTTGCCGACGTAGTCTTTGACGGCGTAGGCGAACTCGAAGGGCATTCCAGGCTGATTGTAGGTTGGGGGTGGAGGAGGATTGTATCCGTAGACTGGGGGCATGTCGGGTTGTGGAGCGGCCAATGCCACAGCCAGGGAAACGGACAGGAGGACAATCTAAGGGAGTCAGATGATTAGATAAGTTAGAAGGGCAATAGCGAACAACGACGAGATTAAATCATCTATGTTGCAAATAGGAAATGTCAAAAATTATCTCTAAATAGTCTGTGGTTGATGTGACAACCTCTCACTTATATCCGACATGAATGTTTTGCGCGGAGCCTTTCAAATTGCTAGAAGCAATAATGATGTGAACACAACGGCATTTGATCATTGACGATTTGATGTACCCAACCCACTATCAGCCAGCAATGCCGATGACCTAAGACCTCAAGACCTTGAAGGTGACCCTTTACCGAGGTCCAGACGTGCTCAGTATCGAGACTAGACAAACGGCGATCGCTTAAGTGCTACTGACCTTCCACATGTTGCTGATGGATTGAAACACTCGGCGATGCAAACTGAACTGACGGTTGGGCGGAGAGGAGCTCTATTTATACATGGAGCCTGCACAAAAGTATACTTTCATCAGCAACAGCAGGTGACGTTTGCGTGCGTTTGAGCCTGTGTTCTTGTGTGCGTGTATGTGTGTTAAAGGTTATGCGTGTGTGCTTGTGTAGTTTCTATGTTATATAATATGTGTGTCTGGACACGCGATTTGGAAATCTCTGACCTGACCTCACCTTTCTCAAAAATTAGTAAAACTCCTGCATGTCAACTGTTGTCATTAATCAGTATTTTAATGCTTACATTTGTGCTTAATCCGTTCATTTAAGAAATCTTTAGGCTGCAGAGGGATAAAAAAAATATCAATTAATGATTATTTATATGGTAGCGTTACATTATACCGCCTGTGAACAACCCTCTGCTGCCCCCCCCAAAGAAAAATAATGATAGAAAAAAAAGAGTAGGATAGTGATTTATAGGATCACCGTGAGGTTTGCTGTCACTTTCACTGAAATTTCTGCCACAGTTACTACCGTCACCATCACTAATAACATCATTACCATCACCACTATCATTTCCATTACAACCACAACCACCATCATCACTAGCAACAACACGACTAATGCCACCATCACTAGGTTACGTAAAACCATTACACCATCATCACTTCACCAGCATTATTACACCACCATCTCTACACCACCATCACTACACTACTACCATCACCATCATCATTATAATAATCATCATCATCATTGATAGCATGACGTCGTTACCGAAGTGCTTTGTTTTGTTTTGGCTGAAAGAACCTCTTCTTCCTTTTTCCATCCTTCCACTTGTGTCAGGAGTAATGACGGTCACCCTCCTGGTTCATGTGGTGGGCCTGCAAGATGATGGACACTCTAAAACCCGTCAAACCCTCACCTCCATCATGAGGTGCTGCCCTGAGGGGCTGACACTTGTAGCAAGGTCATGCCTTGAAGAAATCGTTTTCTGTTGAAATACGCGCACCATAATTAATTTCTGTATTGATATTCATCATCCCTTTTGGTTTGTTTGAATATGTACGGATGCCCATTGGATTACGAAACGCTGCTCAAACCTTTCAACGCTTCATCGACGAAGTCCTGCGAGGCCTTCTTTTCTGCTTCGCATACATTGATGATGTCCTCATTGCCAGTCCTCACCCAGTGACGCACGAACAACACCTACGGGAAGTTCTAACTCGCCTGTAGAACTACGGAGCTCAAATCAACATTGGCAAATCCGAATTTGGTATCTCTTCCATCACCTTCCTTGTTCACACTGTCACCTTGTATGGGGTGGCAAAAAAAAAAAAAAAAAAAATAGTTTTATCCAAAGCACTGCCAGACGTGCGTACACTTCGAAGAAGAGAGCAAGACTAACCCACGCCAATTCTTGCATTTGGCGGGAAAGACAGGCACGAATCGCCTTGCGATTACAAAATGCTCACAAAATATACAATAATAATATATATATTAATGAATAAACAAAACTGGAAATGTGTACATAAAAACACAAGAAATGTCACCATTACAACCTCACACGGAATCGTTCTCCTTCAAGACGAATGTGAGTCTATTCATCGTTTCCCGAAGCCAAAGAGTTTCTAGGTATGATTAATTTTTACAACCGTTTCATCCCTCATTGTTCTCTAATGCTCTAACCACTCTATGCGATGACCAAGCCCTGTAAACGTGGTTAATCCATCACTTTAGTTTGGACACCGGAAACGGAAGACGCATTTACTGCAGCTACACAAGTCCCGAGAGAACTGGGCTCTGGGTCTCACTCAGTCAACTTCAATTGTATTTCATACACCTTTTCATCCATGGAGAGCTGACAACTGGAGAATGCCCCAATTCGCTGCGTGTTAACTCTCGGGATTAACTTTTCGACCACTCCAACAGTGTCTAGTAGTATGACTCCGCCGCGAGAAAATCGACATTGGCATGGGTCGACCTTGTTTGCGGCCTTCCTTTCGACCCTGATAATGGCGCAAAGGTAACGAATCTTGACCTATTTTTCCGTAGTGGTCCTGCAAACTTCAACTGTTCTTCTGTTCTCTTGTGGTGATAGGAGCAGAGGAAGTAGAGTAGCGTTGAAGAAAAGGCGTTTTTATGGATCATAATGCTGAAAACATTGTTGATTGTAACCAAACAATGAATGATGAGATGATGAGGAAAAATGGTAACAACTAGTCTTGCTTATTTTTTTTTTTCTTCGTGAAAAACGTGACAGTTTTTTTTTTCCATCTGTCGAGAAAACGAGTGACAGTCAAATGACTCGTGATAGTTCCTTAAGCCCGTGCACACGAACTGGACAAAGGGGAAAACAGAAAGCAAGCATGCAAGTGTATGCACGCACACGCACACACACACACACACACACACACACACACACACACACACACACACACACACACACACACACACACACACACACACACACACACACACACACACACACACACACACACACACACACACACACACACACACACACACACATACACGCACACACATACACTTATATATATATATATATATATATATATATATATATTTATATATATATATATATATATACATATATGTGTGTGTATGTATGTATGTATGTATGTATGCATGTATGTATAAACACACATGTAATCACGAAGAACCCACAGTCGGAATAAAAGGAAACTTACTAGAAGGGAGGGGATATGTGGTTAAAGAGGTTGAGGGGTGAGATCATACGGTATGCGGGATCAGGAGTGGTGGGGTAGTGGGGTCAGGAGGGTGAAGATTTTTTAACCAAACGGTTCACAGCAAGACATGATATAATGTCCGAGGTCTATTGACCTTTGGAGATATTCAGGTTCGGACATTCTTCTTTTAGGGCGGATCTTACAATTGTTCTGCTGAAGCTACAGTTGGACTTAAACAATAATTATGCCTTGTCCCAGTCAAAATTATGTAGTTATGTGTTACAAAATAACATTGTTATGGCATCATTGATGTCTGATTTCATTCCTAGCTGACGTTCACTTAGTATATTCCGTAGGCCAGATAAAACGCGTTTAACAGTGGCTAGAGTCTGCAACTTTAGCTTGACTTTTGAGGTCAGTGGGAGGATAGTAGTGCCATCAGTTAGATAAAGCCTCATTTCTGTCCAGCCGATGAGTGTTTTCAAACCCCTCTACAATCAATGAAGCTTTTCTCGTTCTTGTATTTGCTCTAGCTTGAACACTGAGATCACACAACTTATTTTCATTATCTGTCCTTCCATGTATTTTGCCAGTGTATACCTCATTGCTAACATTTTGATGTGCCAACTGCAAGCTTGTTGAATAAATTCTGTTCCATAGCTGAGTGATATGTGTCTTTGCCGTTCTTTCCTGTGGTTAAAAAAAAAAAAAATACTGGTAACGAGGTTCTATGTATAAAGGCGATTCGTTTCTCTGGCTTTTATAAATTGGAGGAAGGATGATGATGTTGTGTTAGACGTCTTTGCTTTGGAAACCATTACCTTACATTTCATCCACCCACACAGGAACTTCCCAGCTGGGAGGTTCCTGAACTGGAGTGTAATTGTAGTGTTGTAGAGTGGCTTCAGACAATGGAGTAAGTTATCAATACAAGCCCATTCCTTCTCCGACAACAAGAATGACTAATTAGCAAACCCGACTTCTAAAAGAAAAAAATAGCAGTCTGCAACAGTTTGTAAATTGTCTTAGGTAGAACCACCATCGAATCTCTCAGTCAAGCTTTGGCACTGTCATTCTATTTCGTCGAAACATGTGTCACAAGCTTCCATACCTTACCGAGCAGTGTATTTATGCTATCGTGAGACATAATTATGTCATTGACACAAAGTTGGAAAGTATAAACAGCTCACCTCACAGGAGGTACAGAGTTGGCAGTTACTGAGAGATAATTTAATGTTTGAGGCAACACAACACTTTCGCCTGAATCAAAGCCACATCGTCACTGTCACAGAAAAATTTATCTTCGCCATTTCAACTAGTCTGATTCTCACTTTCGTTACCCACTATTTTCGCATCTTCCAGGATGAGCTTTCCAACCTTGAATACATTGGAATCATTATGATTAGTTGAAGTATATATATGTTGTTCATTGACCCCAACTTTCTCCAAACAAGCAGTCAGATTAGCCCGAACCTCGGCATCAGTTACTCGTTCCATCATTTCTCAAATTGCAGCTCTTATAACTTTCAGCTTACGTAAGAAATATGGAAAATCAAACTGGACATTTACTGTGCTAAATCTCAATTGGAAAATATCTGAGAAAGGTTCAAACAATGAATCACTGGGCTTTCTTCATTTAGCTCTGCTAGTCAAGGAAATATTGCAATTAAAAATGCAACAGCCAATAATCATAACAATACCAATTGCAATAATTCAGGGGAAACGGATACAGGACAGACTCTGGTCTAGAAAATGGGATTGACCTGTCCTCTGTTGAAGTCGTCTTAAAGAGGCCTTTTGTTAACAGATGCTGGGGTAATTTTCATCGTTCTTTTGTTATTGACAGTATTGTCATTGTTATTGGCGTCTAGTTACTGTCGTAGTTGTTGTCATTGTCGTCATTGCTATACAAGGTCTCATAATTTTGTATGAATATATTTACCTCATTATAATATGCACTTAGAGAACTAAACTCACATGGTCATACCTCTTTTTCAAATCATCATATTTACTCGTAGTGTTTCACCAGAAAAATGTGATGGAAATTGGCACCAAGAAAATCAACAATAGGACAACAATATTTTGTTTATTCTTAACAGGTACACGACCAAACCTTACCAGAGTCAGAGGAAGGAATGTTTATCGTTTTTTCAACCATAAAGGGTCAACCAGTTCTTCCTGAATTATGACTCGACGAACTGAGTGGATTGTGTCATGGTGACAAGAACAATGGAACTTTGATTGAAAAGGTGCTAATTGCTTTGGTATTAATAGGTTTGAGTAAGCTATTTTTCATCTCTGATAACCAGCTCAGGTCAGAATGAGACGTTTGCAGTAATGGGGGGTAAGTATGGGTTCGAGAGAGGCGTATGAGAGCATGAAGATGGGTGTAACTGAGTAAAGTTCAGTTATGTAGATGAGGACCTCAGTAAGTGTTGTTCAGAGTGTTTCCGAGGCACCTTCTCTCGAGGGGGTCTTGATATGACGTGCGAGCTCGATGGTGAGGGTGGCCTGACCCTCACTAGGAGGAGCTCAGCCGTAGACAGGGGTGGGTGGAGGTGGGGGATGGTAGGGTGCCGGGGCGGGATGCGTAGCCTCACCCTCGTAGGTGACTTTGGCTACGTAGCCGCTGTAGTCATCGGCGTCGAAGGTGACCGTCTCAATTCGGCCGTCGGGAAGAGCGACGCGGTAGGAACCCGAAGTGACTTTTCCGTCGCTCGCCTGATCGTGGGCGTAGTCGTTGCCGGAGTAGTCGTCCTTGACGGCGTAGGCAAACGCGAAGGGCATTCCAGGTTGATTGTAGGTTGGGGGAGGAGGAGGGTTGTATCTGTAGGCTGGGGGCGTGTCGGGTTGTGGAGCGGCCAATGCCACAGCCACGGAGAGGGGCAGGAGGACAATCTAAGGGAGTCAGATGATCAGATAAATTAGGAGGGCAATAACGAACAACGACGAGACTAAATCAATGTTATAAATAGGAAACGTCAAAACTTATCTCTAAATAGTCTGTGAATGTCCTGAGCGGGGCCCTCTAAACTGCTAGAAGCAATAATGATATGAACACAGCATTTGATCTTTGACGATTTGATGTATCCAACCCACTGTCAGCCAGCAATACCGATGATATAAGACCAAGACTTTGAAGGTGACCATTCAACGAGGTCCAGACCTGCCCGGTGTAGAGGCTAGACAAACTGAGATAGCTCAAGTGCTACTGACCTTCCACATGTTGCTGATGGATTGAAACACTCGGCGATGCGAACTGACAGTTGGGCGGAGAGGAGCTCTATTTATACATGGAGCCTGCACAACAGTATACTTTCATCGGCAACAGCAGGTGACGTTTGCGTGCGTTCCAGCCTGTGTTCTTGTGTGGGTGTATGTGTGTGTGTTTGTGTAGTTT
>NC_134801.1:48176876-48179376 GCF_046742065.1 Oratosquilla oratoria
GTATAACTTCTAAATTTAGCTTAATAGCTATAGCCCTCTTCAGGAAAGTACAAGTTACAAGAAATTATTCAGACATAAATACAATTGAGATGTAAGTGGAGAGAGAACAGGGATTGCTTGACACGCGACATTACGTTACATAGGGCAGAGTCAGAAGGGAGGGGGGGTATGTGGTCAAACGGGTAGAGGTGTGAGGTCATAAGGTATGCGAGGTCAGGAGTGGTGGGGCAGCGGGGTCAGGAGGGTGAAGATTTTGAACCAAACGGGTCACAGCAAGACGTAATATGATGTCCGGGGAACATTGACCTTTGGAGATATTCAAGTTCGAACATTCTTCTATTAAGGCGGATTCTACATTTTTTTCTTCTGAGGCTGCAGTTGGACTTAAATAATAATTGTGCCTTGTTCCAGTGAAGACTTTGTAGCTATGTGTTATAACATAACATTATTTTGGCATCACTGATGTCTGATTTCATTCCTATCTGACGTTCACTTAGTATATACCGTAGGCTAGATAAAACGAGCTCAACACTTGCTAGAGTCACAGGGAGTGTAACAACAAATTTAGCCTGACTCCTGAGGTCAGTGCGAGGATAGTAGTGTCATCGATTAGATAAATCCTCATTTCTGACCAGCCACTGAGTGTTGTCAAACCCCTCTACAGTCAATGAAGTTTGTTCACGCTTGCATATGCTCTAGCTTGAACACAGAGATCACACAACTTATTTTCATTGCCTTTCCATCCACGTACTTTGCCAGTGCCTACCTCATTGCTAATATGCTGATGTGGCACCTTCAAGCTTGTTGCAGAAATTCTGTTCCATACTGAGATAGATGTGGCTTTGCCGTTCTTTCCTGTGGTTCTTTAAAACGGGGATCAATGTATAATGGAGAAAAAGGCAGTATTGGAGAGGCGATTTGTTTTTCTGCCTTCTATAAGTTGGAGGAAGGATGATGATGTTGTGTTAGACGTCTTTGAATTGGGATCCATTGCCTTACATTTCATCCACCCACACAGGAACTCTCCAGTTGTCAGGCTCCTGAACTGGAGTGTGTGTTGCTGTGGAGGGGCTTCAGACAATGGAGTAAGTCATCAACACCGGTATATTCCTTCTCCGACATCATGAATGAATTATTTATAAGCCCGACTTCTAAAAGAAAAGACTAGCACCCTGCAACACTTTGCAATATGTCGTAGATAGACCCCCCCAGCGAATCTCAAAGTCAAACTTTGGCAGTGCCGTTCTATTTCGTCGAAGCACGTGTCGCATATTTTGTGTGTGTCTTGTTCACAAGTTTCCATACCTTACAGAGCAGTGTATTTATGCTGTCGTGATATATAATTACGTCCTTGAAACACAGTTGTAACGTATGAACAGCGCATCCAACAAAAGGTATAGATTTGGCAGCTACTGTGAAATATTTTAATGTTTGAAGTAACACCACACTTGTGCCAGAATCAGAAGCCTCATCGTCACTGTCATAAAAAAAAAAAAAAAAATCATCTTCGCCATTTCAACTAGGCTGATTCTTATTTCGTTACCCACAGTGTTTAAAGTATATATCTCTTCTTCACTGATCCCCACCTACTCTAAGCAAGTGATCAGATTAGTCCGAACCTCGGCATCAGCTGCTCGTTCCATCATTTCTCTAACTGCAGCTATTATAACTTTCAGCTTATGTAAGAAATATGGAATACTCCACTTGACATTCTGTGTGATATATCTCAGTTGGAAAGTATCCGAGAAAGGTTCAGACAATGTATCAGGGGAATTGCTTCACATAGCTCTCCTAGTTAAGGATATGTTTAACTTATAAATGAAACAGCCAATAATGGCAACAATGATAATTGCAATAATTCAGGTGAAACAGATACAGGACAGGCTCTGGTCCAGAAATGGGGATTGACCTGTCCTCTTTTGAAATCGTCTTTAAGAGACTTTTTCTAAACAATTGTTGGGGTCATTTTCATCGTCTGTTTTTTTAGCAGTGTTATCATTGTCATTGGTGTCTTTATAATCTCGTAGTTGTTAAGGTTGTCAGTGCTATGCATGGTGTCAAACTTTTGTGCATTTACCTTAATATATTTACCTCATTGTAATTTACGGGTAATGAGGTAAACTCACAGGGTTATACGTCTTTTTTCGAATAATCATACTAAGTTTTGAATTTGTTTATGATATACGCAGTAAAATATTTCATCAGAAAAATATGATAGAAATTGACACCAAGAAAATTACCAACATGACAACAAATTCTTGTTTATTCATATCACATACACGAACAAACCTTACAAGAACCAGAGGAAGGAATGTTTATCGTTTTTCTAACCATAAAGTGTCAATTGGTAGACCAAGTGGACAGTGTCATGGTGACTAAAACATTGGATATTTGACTACGAAAATGTTAATTGCTTTGGTATTAGTAGGTTTGAGTATGATGATTTTTCATCACTGATAACCAGATCAGGTCTGAATGAGAAGCGTGTTGTAAGTGGGGT
>NC_134801.1:48184376-48201876 GCF_046742065.1 Oratosquilla oratoria
CGAGAGTGCTTTCCTGAAGAGGGCTAAAGCTATTAGCCGAAATATAGAAGTTACACATTCTTCTAAAGTTTCCTTTTTATTCCGACTGCGGGTTTTTCGGGATCGTATATATATATATATATATATATATATTTATGTATATATATATATATATATATATATATATATATATATATTGTGTGTGTGTGTGTGTGTGTGTGTGTGTGTGTGTGTGTGTGTGTGTGTGTGTGTGTGTGTGTTGTGTGTAGTTATGTGTTACACCGTAATATTGTTATGGCATCACTTACTATACACCGTAGGCCTGAAAAAACGAGCTCAACATTAGATAGTCACAGGGAGTGTAGCTGCAACTTTAGCTTGACTTTTGAGGTCAGTAGGAGAATAGCAGTGCCACCAGTTAGATACATCTTCATATCTATCCAGCCGCTGGGTGTTGTCAAATTTCTCTACAATCAATGAAGCTTCGCTCATGCTTGCATATGCTTTAGCTTGAACACTGAGACCACGCAACTTATTTTCTTTATCCGTCTCTTCATGTATTTTACCAGTGTCTACCTCATTACTATCAGTTTTATGTGACAGCTCCAAGCTTGTTTTTTTTTTTTTTTTATGTTTCATCAGAAAAATATGATGGAAATTGGCACCAAGAAAATCACCAACATGACAACAAATTCTTATTTATTCATATCACACACTCGAACAAACTTTACAAGAACCAGAGGAAGGAATGTCTATCGTTTTTCCAACCATAAAGTTTCAATTACGTAGATCAAGTGGACAATGTCATGGTGACTAGAACATTGAATATTTGACTAAGAAAGTGTTAATTGCTTTGGTATTAGTAGATAAGAGTATGATGTTTTTTCATCACTGATAACCAGATCAGGTCTGAATGAGAAGTGTGTGGTAAGTGGGATAAATATGGGTTCAAGAGAGGCATGTGTGAGCATGGAGATGAGTATAACTGAGTAAAGTTCGATTATGTAGATGAGGACCTCAGTAATTGGTGTTCAGAGTGTCTCCGAGGCACCTGGTCTCGAGGGGGTCTTGACGTGCGAACTCGATGGTGAGGATGGCCTGACCCTCACTAGGAGGAGCTCAGCCGTAGACAGGTGTGGGTGGGGGATGGTAGGGCGCAGGCTCGGGATACTTAGCCTCACCCTCGTAGGAAACTTTAGCTACGTAGCCGCTGTAGTCATCGGCGTCGAAGGTGACTGTCTCAATTCGGCCGTCGGGAAGAGCGACGCGGTAGGAACCCGAAGTGACTTTACCGTCGCTCTTCTGCTCGTGGGCGTAGTCGTTGCCGGAGTAGTCTTTGACGGCGTAGGCGAACTCGAAGGGCATGCCAGGCTGATTGTAGGTTGGAGGAGGATGAGGAGTGTATCCGTAGACTGGGGGCGTGTCAGGTTGAGGAGCGGCCCATGCCACAGCCACGGAGACGGAGAGGAGGACAATCTAAGGGAATCAGATGATCAGATAAATTAGGTCAATAGAGAAGAACAACAAGACTAAATCATCAATGTTGTAGATGTGAAACGTCACAACTTAGCTTTAAATACTCTGTGAAAGAGTGATATGACAATCCCTTCCTAATACCCGACATGATTGTCCTTCGCGGAGCTTCCCAAATAGCTATAAACAATAATGATTTGAACACAACGACACTTGATTATTGACGGACGATTTCATATATTCAACACACGGTCAGCCAGCAATGCCGATGATCTAATGCCTGAAGACTTTGATCGAGACGTGCTCGGTGTCGAGACTAGACAAACGGAGATAGTTCAAGCGCTACTGACCTTCCACATGCTGCTGATGGATTGAAACACTTGACAATGCGAACTGACGAATGGACGAAGAAGACCTGTATTTATACCTGGGGCGTGCACGAAAGTAGCCTTTCATCAGCAGCAGCAGGTGATGTTTGCTTGCGTTTGAGGCTGTGTTCTTGTGTGCGTGTCTGTGTGTTTAAGTTTATGTGTGCGTGCTTGTGTAGTTCCTATGTTATGTAACATATGTGTCTGGTCGCGCGCCTTGGAAATCTGTGACCACACCTCATCTTTCCCAAAACAGATGGCGTTGAAAGGACCAATGAATTTTGTATCGAGAGGAAAAGTCCAGCATGTCAATTTTTGTCATTAATCAGTATTCTACTACTTGTATTTGTGCTTATTCCGTTCATTTCAGAAATCTTTAGACTGAAGAGAGAAAATAAGTGCGGTTATTAACATGATTATAGTGGTAGCCTGTGAGGGACGCTCTTCGGGTTTTCAAAAAGAAAGAGTTGGACAGTGATTCATAGGATCACCATGAGGTTTGCAATCACTATCACTGACATTGCTGCCACAATTACTACCGTCACCATCCCTAATACCATCGCCACTATCACCGTCATTACTCTCATTTCCATCACAACCACTATCACCATCACAAGCACCATCACGATTATCACCACCACCATCACCACCACCACTACCACCACCATCATCACCACTACTACTGTCGTCGTATCATCATCATCAATGATAGCATCACATCTTTACCGAAGTGTTGCGTTTTGTTTTGGCTGAACGGAAGAACCACTTTTTCCTTTTTTCAACCTTCCGCTTGTGTCAGAAACAATGACGGTTATCTCCCTACTTTATGTGGTGGGGCTGCAAGTTGATGGACAATTTTTTTTCATCAAGAGGTACTGGCTTGTGTGGCTGACACTCAATCTTCGAAGTGGGCCCTTGTTATTTAATTCACTCTATTAATTTCAATTGTACTTCTTTCACCTTTTTATCCATGGACAACTGACAATCGGCGAATGCTCTCAATTCACTGTGTGTTAACTCTTGGAATTAACCTTTCGACCCCTCCAACAGTGTTAGGCAACATGACTTCGCCGCGAGAAAATCGGGATTGGCAAGGGCCGACCTTGTTTGCAGCCTTCCATTCGACCCTGATAATGGCGCAAGGGTGACGCATTTTATTTTATTTTATTTTTTATTTATTTTTTTTTTTTTTCATGTAGTGATCATGGAAACTTCATCCGTTTTGTGTCAATATGTCATTTGGAAATAAACTCTCGTACTGGGATTCTAAGTCGTTTCATTTTCAAGGGTCGTCGTGACACGATGGTACGGTTTTCGTCTTATAATAAGCAAGCCGCTCAGGCGAGGGTTCGAATCTTAGTAGGAGAGTTTATTTCCAAATATCATAATGGCACAAAACACTTGTCAGAAGACTACCCTACATAGAGGATTTGATGCAATACAGTATATATCGTGTTCACGCGGGCGCCCTAGATGGAACGACAGGCCGTGAACTAAGTAGTTCCATTTTGATGGGTCATCCTGACACGATGGTACGGCGTTCGTCTTGTAGTAAGCAAGTCGCTCAGGCGAGGGTTCTAATCTCAGTAGGAAAAATTTATATATATATATATATATATATATATATATATACATATATATATGTATATACATATACATATATATGTATATATACACACACACACCGTAACATTGTTATGACATCACTAATGTCTGATTTCATTCCTAGCTGACGTTCACTTAGTATACACTGTAGGCCTGAAAAAACGAGGTCAACATTGGATAGAGTCATATGGAGTGTAGCTGCAACTTTAGCTTGACTTTTGAGGTCAGTAGGAGGATAGCAGTGCCACCAGTTAGATAAATCCTCATATCTCTCCAGCCGCTGGGTGTTATCAAATTTCTCTACAATCAATGAAGCTTCGCTTATGCTTGCATATGCCTTAGCTTGAACAATGAGACCACGCAACTTATTTTCTTTATCTGTCTCTTAATGTATTTTGCCAGTGTCTACCTCATTACTATCAGTTTTATGTAACAACTCCAAGCTTGTTGTGGTTCTTTTAAAATGTTTCATCAGAAAATTATGGTGGAAATTGGCACCAAGAAAATCACCAACATGACAACAAATTCTTATTTATTCATATCATATACTCGAACAAACTTTACAAGAACCAGAGGAAGGAATGTTTATCGTTTTTCCAACCATAAAGTTTCAATTACGTAGATCAAGTGGACAATGTCATGGTGACTAGAACATTGAATATTTGACTAAGAAAGTGTTATTTGCTTTGGTTTTAGTAGGTTTGAGTATGATGCTTTTTCATCACTGATAACCAGATCAGGTCTGAATGAGAAGTGTGTGGTAAGTGGGATAAGTATGGGTTTGAGAGAGGCATGTGTGAGCATGGAGATGGGTGCAACTGAGTAAAGTTCGATTATGTAGACGAGGACCTCAGTAATTGGTGTTCAGAGTGTATTCGAGGCACCTGGTCTCGAGGGGGTCTTGACGTGCGATCTCAATGGTGAGGGTGGCCTGACCCTCACTAGGAGGAGCTCAGCCGTAGACAGGTGTGGGTGGGGGATGGTAGGGCGCAGGCTCGGGATACTTAGCCTCACCCTCGTAGGAGACTTTGGCTACGTAGCCGCCGTAGTCATCGGCGTCGAAGGTGACTGTCTCAATTCGGCCGTCGGGAAGAGCGACGCGGTAGGAACCCGAAGTGACTTTTCCGTCGCTCTTCTGCTCGTGGGCGTAGTCGTTGCCGGAGTAGTCTTTGACGGCGTAGGCGAACTCGAAGGGCATGCCAGGCTGATTGTAGGTTGGGGGAGGATGAGGAGTGTATCCGTAGACTGGGGGCGTGTCGGGTTGTGGAGCGGCCCATGCCACAGCCACGGAGACGAAGAAGACAATCTAAGGAAATCAGGTAATCAGATAAATTAGGTCAATAGAGAGGAACGACAAGACTAAATCATCAGTGTTGCAGATGTGAAACGTCACAACTTAGCTTTAAATACTCTGAGAAAGAGTGATATGACAATCCCTTCCTAATATCCGACATGAATATCCTTCGCGGAGCTTTCCGAATAGCTAGAAACAATAATGATGTGAACACAACGACACTTGATTATTGGCGATTTCATGCATTTAACACACGGTCAGCCAGCAATGCCGATGATCTAATGCCTGAAGACTTTGATCGAGACGTGCTCGGTATCGAGACTAGACAAACGGAGATAGTTCAAGCACTACTGACCTTCCACATGCTGCTGATGGATTGAAACACTTGACAATGCGAACTGACGAATGGACGAAGAGGACCTGAATTTATACTTGGGGCCTGCACGAAAGTAGCCTTTCATCCGCAGCAGCAGGTGATGTTTGCTTGCATTTGAGGCTGTGTTCTTGTGTGCGTGTATGTGTGTTTAAGTTTATGTGTGCGTGGTTGTGTAGTTTCTGTGTTATGTATTACGTGTGTCTGGTCGCGCGCTTTGGAAATCTGTGACCGCACCTCATCTTTCCCAAAACAGATGGCGTTGAAAGGACCAATGAATTTTGTATCGAGAGTAAAAGTCCAGCATGTCAATTCTTGTCGTTAATCAGTATTGTACTACTTGTATTTGTGCTTATTCCGTTCATTTCAGAAATCTTTAGGCTGAAGAGAGAAAATAAGTGCGATTATTAACATGATTATAGTGGTAGCCGCACATTATACCACCTGTGAGGGACACTCTTTGGGTTTTCAAAAAGAAAGAGTTGGACAGTGATTTATAGGATCACCATGAGGTTTGCAATCACTATCACTGACATTGCTGCCACAATTACTACCGTCACCATCCCTAATACCATCGCTACTATCACCGTCATTACTCTCATTTCCATCACAACCACTATCACCATCATCACAAGCACCATCACGACTATCACCACCACCATCACCACCTCCACTGCCACCACCATCATCACCACTACCACTGTCGTCGTATCATCATCATCATCATCAATGATAGCATCACGTCTTTACCGAAGTGGTTCGTTTTGTTTTGGCTGAACGGAAGAACCACTTTTTCCTTTTTTCAACCTTCCGCTTGTGTCAGAAGCAATGACGGTTACCTCCCAGCTTTATGTGGTGGGCCTGCAAGTTGATGGACAATTTATTTATTTTTTTTCATCAAGAGCTACTGGCTTGTGTGGGTGACACTCAATCTTCGAAGTGGGCCCTTGTTATTTCATTCACTCTATCAACTTCAATTGTACTTCTTTCACCTTTTTATCCATGGACAACTGACAACCGGCGAATGCTCTCAATTCGCTATGTGTTAACTCTTGGGATTAACCTTTCGACCCCTCCAACAGTGTTAGGCAACATGACATCGCCGCGAGAAAATCGGCATTGGCAAGGGCCGACCTTGTTTGCAGCCTTCCATTCGACCCTGATAATGGCGCAAGGGTGACGATTTTATTTATTTATTTTTTTATGTAGTGATCATGGAAACTTCATCCGATCTTCTGTTCTCCTGTGGTGGTAGCAAGATGGTGATAGGAGCAAAGTTAGTAGAGTATCGTTGAAGAAAATGCGTTTGTATGGACCATAATGCTGTAACCAGTGATGATTGTAACCAAACAATGAATGATGAGATAATGAGGGAAGAATGGTAACAATGTAAGTTTTGCTTATTAGTAATTTTTCTTCATGAAAAACGTTACAGCTGCTCTTTTTTTCATCTGTCGAGAAAACAAGTGACAGTCAAATGACTCGTGATAGTTTCTCAAACCTGTTCACGCGAATTGGCCAAAGTGGGAAACAGAGAACCAGCATGCATGTGCATACACACACATGCACACACACAAACACACATACACAGCTCACACAAACACACATACGCAGCTTTGCTCAGTAAGGGATATGGCCCTAGCTGGAACAATACATGAATTTAAAGCTAATTATGATAATTGCAATATAAAAATAGACTCTGGCTTTGCTGCTCTGGCTACGACTGGGGTTCTTGGCCGGCGGCGTGCTCGTTTCGCTTGCAGAGGCGCTTCAGGCCCCTTTCCACTGAGCTGGCAAGTCATAGCCCGGTGAGCGCGCTGCAGGCAATGCACCGCAGACCTAACTACATCGGCGAAGCTGATGCGTGTTGATTTGTAAATAAAGGACCAAATATAGAAACAAAGATATTTCATTTGCTTTCGGGAACACGTCCTGTCACGAGGTACCTACCTAATCTTATATATATATATATATATATATATATATATATATATATATATATATATATATATATATATATATATATATATATACATATATATAAAAACGCAATCCGTCACTTGTGTCTAATTTTCTTTTCCGGGTTCATCACCTGAAGAACAAAAGGTAAATCTTTAGTTTCGACCAAAGATATTTCATTTGCTTTCGGGAACACGTCCTGACACGAGGTACCTACCTAATCTTATATATATATATATATATATATATATATATATATATATATATATATATATATATATATATATATATATATATATATATATACATATATATAAAACGCAATCCGTCACTTGTGTCTAATTTTCTTTTCCGGGTTCATCACCTGAAGAACAAAAGGTAAATCTTTAGTTTCGACCATGGGAGGAATATGGCAATAGAAAATTAAATTTTAATTTTGTAAATTAAAATGTATCAACCTAATATGCAATTTTGTGTGCGGAAATGAGAATAAAAATACCTTGCTACAAGCTAGATGTACTAATGAATGAAGTCGGTAGCATAGGATCGGGACGCCATGTTTGTTATGGTAGATGCCGACGTCGAAGAAATAAAAGGATGATAAATTCGTCTAAGGTAAACTAAACTAAACTAAACTAACCTAACCTAACCTAACCTAACCTAACCGATAAATCTTTAGTTTCGACCATGGGAGGAATATAGCAATAGAAAATTAGATATTAATTTGTATACTCCGCAAGCTGAGAGAGTGGTTGAAAAGCCCGCCAACGTCTCTCACGACGACGACAACGAGGACGAGCCGGATGACATCTAATTTGCAGATAATGATTTATTAAACACAGGATAGGTTAGGTTACTTTAGTTTAGTTTAGTTTAGTTTACCTTAGACGAATTTATCATCCTTTCCTTTCTTCGACGTCGGCATCTACCATAACAAACATGGCGTACCATTCATCGTACACGACTTCGTTACTTAAGAAATCTGTTTTAGCACCTTTTTTGTTTTTCATTTCCGCACGCAAAATTGCATATTACGTTGATACATTTTAATTTACAAAATTAATATTTAAGTTTCTATTACTATATTCCTCCCATCGTCGAAACTAAAGATTTACCGTAAAAAAAAAGTTATTTCTAAAGGTATAAGAAAGAAGTTGGGACCGCACATGATTTTAAGGTTAGGTATGGCGTATTGAAGAGTAGGAGACTGGACCCAACGAGCATTGCTCTTTTCTTGTATACTGCAATTAGTTTTTCTACTATTATGTAAATATACACACACGTACACATACGCAGACACAAGAAAAATGCAAACACACATACACAGGCACGCACAAACACCGGCGCGCGCGCACGCGCGCACACGCACACACATACAGTATATAGATATATATATATATATATATATATATATATATAAATATGTATATATATATATGTATATATATATATATATGTTATACATATATATGTATATATATGTATATATATATATACATATATATACATTTATATACATATATATATATACATATATATGTATATATATGTATATATATATATATATACATTTATATACATATATATATACATCTACACTGAATGGTTCCCAGCGATCAATTGATATTAATATCAATATCACATATATATATATATATATATATATATATATATATATGTATATATATACATAAATATATATATATATATATGTGTATATATACATATATATATATATATATATATATATATATATATATATATATATCTATATATATACACCACAGTCCCATGTTATTCTGTTATTGTACCCCGTTTCAGATTACGTATGATTATTCTTTGGGCCGTTTCATGTAGGCTGTTCCAGGAGTTTATACATTTGTATGGAACATTCTACTGATTGAATCGTTTATTTGTAGACATCCATCAGATAAGATGTATTTTCACTGTTATCCCAATACCCTCGTGATGCCCCACCCCACCCCACCCCATTCCTCTGCATGACTAGAACCATTTCGGGTGCTGTTTCCTGTACTCCCTCGATCTTGTCTCTGTGTGTGTATCTGTGTGTCTATGTTACGTCAGAATTATTCATAAACCGAACTATACGAGTCATGAAACTCTTATTCGGCAGGGTAACAGCTGTTGATCACGAGTCCAAGGCGTGACCCAAGACCGTGGTGAATCACGGTCGATTACGAGCTCGGTGTGGGATACAAAACGATGGCGAATCTCTGAAGACACAAACGTACGCATCTTTTACTCCTTTGTGCAGATAGGCGGTGTGTGTATAAGGAGACTGCAGCATACTCCAAGCCATCCGGAACTTCAGCAGCAGCAGTATGTGGAAGGGTTAAGATCCAGAAGTTGTGTATATCACAAAACGACTGACATCATTGGGCTAGTCGGTATACACTGTGCTCTTTCGGATCGTGCAATAGAGTGTATTGGCGCACCCTTTAAAAATAAATATGAGAAATCGTTTTAAACTCCTAGAGGAACTGGTAGAGCGCATGAAATGTTCCAACATCAATTCGTTCGTATCCCATTTGTTGCAAGAAACAATACCAAGATTTCTTATCTATCGTATTAGTAATCATGTGCTAAACAATTGGATTCATTTCAGCTTCAGATCTGTAACTAAGGGCCAGTGATAGATACTAGTAGGGGTCCTATGAGATGGGCGTGGAAGAGAAGCATATCCCCTTCGTCCATATTCAAAATTTACTAGAACCCTCATCTCTATCTGGAGTCTAAGCCTCAAGGCCATTTAGTCCTTTCATGGTCCTCGGGCGTCCGGGTACAATTTGGACTAACACCTCCCCCTCCCCCCCTACGCTTTTTCACATAAGGAGGCTTGACAACTGGCGAATGCTCCTTTCCTGTCAGCACGTTACATAGAAACAAATTAGTTCTCGGCCTGTCGTTCCACCGAGGGCGCCCGCGTGAACACGGTATGTAATGTATTGCATCAAATCCTTTATGCAGGATAGTCTTCCGACAAATGTTTTGTGTCAATATGACATTTGGAAATAAACTCGCCTAATGGGATTCTAAGTTGTTTCATTTTCAAGGCTCGTCGTGACACGATGGTACGGCTTTCGTCTTATAATAAGCAAGCCGCTTAGGCGAGGGTTCGAATCCTGGTAGGAGAGTTTAATTCCAAATATCATAATGACACAAAACACTTGTCAGAGGACTAGCCTGCATAGAGGATTTGATGCAATATAGTACATACCGTGTTCACGCAGGCGCCCCCGATGGGACGACAGGCCGAGAACTAATTTGTTTCTATGTAACGTGCTGACAGGAAAAGAGCATTAACCCTGTTGTCAGGCCTCCTTAGCCCTGTTGTCAGGCTTCCTTATATATATATTTATATATATATATATATATATATATATATATAAATATATATATATACATATCACACATTCCATGACCGTCGCGCAGAGGATTCGAACCACCGCCTATAGACCCAAGAGAGTCCACAGCACCCGCCTTTAACCACTCGACCACAGATCGTCTGTGGTCGAGTGGTTAAAGGCGGGTGCTGTGGACTCTCTTGGGTCTATAGGCGGTGGTTCGAATCCTCTGCGCGACGGTCATGGAATGTGTGATTGATGTCGCTGTCCACTAGCGAATTATTCAAATATATATATATATATATATATATATATATATATATATATATATATACATATATATATGTATATATATATAAATATATATATATATGTATATATATATATATGTGTGTGTGTGTGTGTGTGTGTGTGTGTGTGTGTGTGTGTGTGTGTGTGTGTAGTTATGTGTTACACCGTAATATTGTTATGGCATCACTAATGTCTGATTTCATTCCTAGCTGACGTTCATTTAGCATACACTGTAGGCCTGAAAAAACGAGCTCAACATTAGATAGTGTCACAGGGAATGTAGCTGCAACTTTAGCTTGACTTTTGAGGTCAGTAGGAGGATAGCAGTGCCACCAGTTAGATACATTCTCATATCTATCCAGCCGCTGGGTGTTGTCAAATTTCTCTACAATCAATGAAGCTTCGCTTATACTTGCTTATAATTTAGCTTGAACACTGAGACCACGCAACTTATTTTCTTTATCTGTCTTTTCATATATTTTACCAGTGTCAACCTCATTACTATCAGTTTTATGTAACAGCTCCAAGCTTGTTGTGGTTCTTTTAAAATGTTTCATCAGAAAAATATGATGGAAATTGGCACCAAGAAAATCACCAACATGACAACAAATTCTTATTTATTCATATCACATACTCGAACAAACTTTACAAGAACCAGAGGAAGGAATGTTTATCGTTTTTCCAACCATAAAGTTTCAATTAAGTAGATCAAGTGGACAATGTCATGGTGACTAGAACATTGGATATTTGACTGAGAAAGTGCTGATTGCTTTGGTATTAGTAGGTTTGAGTATGATGCTTTTTCATCACTGATAACCAGATCAGGTCTGAATGAGAAGTATGTGGTAAGTGGGATAAGTATGGGTTCGAGAGAGGCATGTGTGAGCATGGAGATGGGTGTAACTGAGTAAAGTTCGATTATGCAGACGAGGACCTCAGTAATTGGTGTTCAGAGTGTCTTCGAGGCACCTGGTCTCGAGGGGGTCTTGACGTGCGAACTCGATGGTGAGGGTGGCCTGACCCTCACTAGGAGGAGCTCAGCCGTAGACAGGTGTGGGTGGGGGATGGTAGGGCGCAGGCTCGGGATACTTAGCCTCACCCTCGTAGGAGACTTTGGCTACGTAGCCGCCGTAGTCATCGGCGTCGAAGGTGACTGTCTCAATTCGGCCGTCGGGAAGAGCGACGCGGTAGGAACCCGAAGTAACTTTACCGTCGCTAGTCTGCTCGTGGGCGTAGTCGTTGCCGGAGTAGTCTTTGACGGCGTAGGCGAACTCGAAGGGCATGCCAGGCTGATTGTAGGTTGGGGGAGGATGAGGAGTGTATCCGTAGACTGGGGGCGTGTCGGGTTGTGGAGCGGCCCATGCCACAGCCACGGAGACGAAGAAGACAATCTAAGGAAATCAGGTAATCAGATAAATTAGGTCAATAGAGAGGAACGACAAGACTAAATCATCAGTGTTGCAGATGTGAAACGTCACAACTTAGCTTTAAATACTCTGAGAAAGAGTGATATGACAATCCCTTCCTAATATCCGACATGAATATCCTTCGCGGAGCTTTCCGAATAGCTAGAAACAATAATGATGTGAACACAACGACACTTGATTATTGGCGATTTCATGCATTTAACACACGGTCAGCCAGCAATGCCGATGATCTAATGCCTGAAGACTTTGATCGAGACGTGCTCGGTGTCAAGACTAGACTGACCTTCCACATGCTGATGATGGATTGAAACACTTGACAATGCGAACTGACGAATGGACGAAGAGGAGCTGCATTTATACTTGGGGCCTGCACGAAAGTAGCCTTTCATCATCAGCAGCAGGTGATGTTTGCTTGCGTTTGAGGCTCTGTTCTTGTGTGCGTGTCTGTGTGTTTAAGTTTATGTGTGCGTGGTTGTGTAGTTTCTGTGTTATGTATTACGTGTGTCTGGTCGCGCGCTTTGGAAATCTGTGACCGCACATCATCTTTCCCAAAACAGATGGCGTTGAAAGGACCAATGAATTTTGTATCGAGAGTAAAAGTCCAGCATGTCAATTCTTGTCGTTAATCAGTATTGTACTACTTGTATTTGTGCTTATTCCGTTCATTTCAGAAATCTTTAGACTGAAGAGAGAAAATAAGTGCGGTTATTAACATGATTATAGTGGTAGCCGCACATTATACCGCCTGTGAGGTACACTCTTCGGGTTTTCAAAAAGAAAGAGTTGGACAGTGATTTATAGGATCACCATGAGGTTTGCAATCACTATCACTGACATTGCTGCCACAATTACTACCGTCACCATCCCTAATACCATCGCTACTATCACCGTCATTACTCTCATTTCCATCACAACCACTATCACCATCATCACAAGCACCATCACGACTATCACCACCACCATCACCACCTCCACTGCCACCACCATCATCACCACTACCACTGTCGTCGTATCATCATCATCATCAATTATAGCATCACGTCGTTACCGAAGTGTTTCGTTTTGTTTTGGTTGAACGGAAGAACAACTTTTTCCCTTTTGCAACCTTCCGCTGGTGTCAGAAGCAATGACGGTTAACTCCCTGCTTTATGTGGTGGGTCTGCAAGATGATGGACAATTTTTTTTTCTTTTTTTTTTTTCATCAAGTGGTACTTGCTTGTGTGGCTGACACTCAATCTTCGAAGTGGGCCCTTGTTATTTCATTCACTCTATCAACTTCAATTGTACTTCTTTCACCTTTTTATCCATGGACAACTGACAACCGGCGAATGCTCTCAATTCTTTATGTGTTAACTTTTGGAATTAACCTTTCGACCCCTCCAACAGTGTTAGGCAACATGACTTCGCCGCAAGAAAATCGGTATTGGCAAGGGCTGACCTTGTTTGCAGCCTTCCATTCGACCCTGATAATGGCGCAAGGGTGACGATTTTATTTATTTATTTTTTTTATGTAGTGATCATTAAAACTTCATCTGATCTTCTGTCCTCCTGTGGTGGTAGCAAGATGGTGATAGGGGCAAAGGTAGTAGAGTATCGTTGAAGAAAATGCGCTTTTATGGACCCTAATGCTGTAACCAGTGATGATAGTAACCAAACAATGAATGATGAGATAATGAGGGAAAAATGGTAACAATGTGAGTTTTGCTTATTAGTAATTTTTCTTCATGAAAAACGTTACAGCTGCTCTTTTTTTTTTTCATCTGTCGAAAAAAATGAGTGACAGTCAAATGACTCGTGATAGTTTCTCAAGCCCGTTTTCACGCGAATTGGCCAAAGTGGGAAACAGAAAACGAGCATGTATGTGTATACACACACATACACACACACAAACACACATACACAGCTCACACAAGCACATAAACAGCTTTGCTCAGAAGGGGATATGGCCCTAGCTGGAACAATATATGAATTTTAAGCTAATTATGATAATTGCAAGATGAAAATAAACTCTGGCTTTGCTGCTTTGGCTACGCCAGGGGTGCTTGGCCGGCGGCGCGCTCGTTTCGCTCGCAGAGACGCTTCAGGCCCCTTTCCCCTGAGCTGACAAGTCATAGCCCGGTGAGCGCGCTGCAGGCAATGCACCGCAGACCTAACTACAACGGCGAAGCCGATGTGTGTTGATTTGTAAATAAAAGGACCAAATATAATCTTGTAAAAGAAGAAAAAAAAAAAAACGCAGCCCGTCACTTGTGTCTGATTTTCTTTTCCGGATTCATCACCTGAAGAACAGAAAATTATTTTTAAAGGTATAAGAAACAAGTTGGAACCGCACATGATTTTAAGGTTAGGTATGGCATATTGAAAAGTAGGAGACTGGACCCAATGAGCATTGCTCTTTTCTTGTATACTACAATTAGTTTTTCTACTATTATGTAAATATACACACGTACACATACGCAGACACACAAGAAAAACTCAAACACACATACACAGGCACACACACATACAATATATATATATGTATATATATATATATATATATATATATATATATGTATATATATACATATACATATACATATATATATATATATATATATACATATATGACTTATTTGCAAGCCAGATTTCTACAAGAAAAGACTAGCAGTCTGCAACATTTCGCAACATGTCGTAGGTAGGCCCCCCTGTGAATGTCACAGCCAAACTTTGGCAGTGCCGTTCTATTTCGTCGAAATACATGTCGCATATTTTATGTGTGTGTCCTGTTCACAAGCTTCCATACCATACCGAACACTGTATTTATGTTATCGTGAGACATAATTACGTCATTGACACACATTTGTAAGGTACTAACAGCGCACATTACAGAAGTTACAGAGTTGGTAGTCACAGTGAGATGATTTAATATCTGAGGTAACAACACACTTGTTTCAGAATTAGAAGCCACATCGTCATTTTCACAGAATATTTCATCTACGCCATATCAACTAGGTTGATCCTCATTTTCGTTACCCACTGCTTGTGCATCTTCCAGAGATGAGCTTTCCAACCATGATGACATTGGAATCATTATCGGTAGTTAAAGTGCTGTCCACTGATTCCCCGTTTCTCCAAGCAAGCAACCAGATTAGCCAGAACCTCGGCATCATATGCTCGTTCTATCATTTCACTAACTGCAGCTGTTGTAACTTTCAGTCAATGTGTGAAATATGGAAAAAACTCACTGAACATTCTCTGTGCTACATCTCAGTTGAAAAATATCCGAGAAAGGTTCATACAGTGTATCATTGGGATTGCTTTACATATCTCTCCTACTCAAAGAAAAATACAAATAAAAAATGCAACAGCTAATAATAGCAATAATACTAATTGCAATAATTTAGGTGAAACAGATGCAGGACAGGCTCTGGTCTAGAAAATGGGATTGGCCTGTCCTCAGTTGAAATCGTCTTTAACAGACATTTCTTTAACAGATGTTGGGGTTATTTTCATCGTCTTTTGATATTGGCAGGTTTGTCAATGTTATTGGTTTTTTTTTGTTATTGTTGTAGTTGTTGTCATGGTAGTTATTGCTATGCAAGGTGTCATACTTCTGTTCATTTACCTGAATGTATTTACCTCACTGTAATATACAGGAAGAGAGATAAACTCACAGGGTCATACCTCATTTTATCGAACTACCATACTTAGTTTTGAATTTCTTTATGATATATATAATAAAATATTTCACCAGTAAAATGTGATGGAAATTGGCACCAAGAAAATCACCAACATGACAACAAAATCTTGTTTATTCTTAGAACATACATGACCAAATCTTACAAGAGCTGAAAAGGAATGTTTACCGTTTTTCTTCAACCATAAAGTGTCAATTAGTTCTTCCTAAATTATGTATTGGCAGATCAAGTGGATAGTGTCATGGTGACTAGAACATTGAAACTTTGACTAAGAAAGTGCTAATTGCTTTGATATTAGTAGGTTTGAGTAAGATATTTTTCATCTCTGATAACCAGATCAGGTCTGAATGAGAAGTTCGTGGTAAGTGGGTTAAGTATGGGATCGAGAGAGGCGTGTGTGAGCATGAAGTTGGGTGTAACTAAGTTAAGTTCGATTATATAGACGAGGACCTCAGTAATTGGTGCTCAGAGTGTCTTCGAGGCACCTGGTCTCGAGGGGGTCTTGACGCGCCACCTTAATGGAAATGGTGGGTGTGGTCATGTTTGTGTGGGGGATGGTAAGGTGCCGGGGTGGGATGGTAGGGTGCCGGTGTGGGATGGTAGGGTGCCGGGGCGGGATGGTAGGGAGCCGGAGCGGGATGCGTAGCCACACCCTCGTAGGAGACTTCGGCTACGTAGCCGCTGTAGTCATCGGCGTCGAAGTTGACTGTCTCAATTCGGCCGTCGGGAAGAGCGACGTGGTAGGAACCCGAGGTGACTTTACCGTCGCTCTTCTGCTCGTGGGCGTAGTCGTTGCCGGAGTAGTCTTTGACTGCGTAGGAGAACTCGAAGGGCATCCCAGGCTGATTGTAGGTTGGGCGAGGAGGAGGATTGTATCCGTAGACTGGGGGCGTGTCGGGTTGTGGAGCGGCCCATGCCACAGCCACGGAAACGGAGAGGAGGACAATCTAAGGGGAGTCACATGATCAGATAAATTATGAGGTAAATAGAGAGTAACGACGAGACTAAATCATCTATGTAGCAAAAATAAAATGTGAAAACCTAGCTATAAATAATCTGTGAAAGAGTGATATGACAATCCCTCTTTTTTATCTGACACGAATATATTGCGCTGAGCCCTCCGAATAGCTAGACACAATAATGATGTGAACGCAACCACATTTGATCACTGATAATTTGATGCATCCAACCCACAGTCAGCCAGCAATGCCTTTGACCTAAGACCTCAAAACATTGAAAGCGACCTTCTACCGAGGTCAAGACGTGCTCGGTGTCGAGACTAGACAAACGGCGATCGCTGAAGCGCTACTGACCTTCCACATGCTGCTGATGAACTGAAGCACTTGCTGATGCGAACTGACGATTGGTTGGAGAGGAGCTCTATTTATACATAGAGCCTACACGAAAAGAGCCTTTCATCATCAGCAGCAGGCGACGTTTGCGTGCGTTCGAGCCTGTGTTCTTGTGTGCGTGTGTGTGTGTTTAAGTTTATGTATCCGTGCTTGTGTAGTTTTTGTGTTTTGTCATATGTATGTCTAGACACACGATTTGGAAGTCTCTGACCGCACCTCATCTTTCCCAAAACAGATGGCGTTGGAAGTGTCAATGTATTCTATTTCGAGAGCAAAACTCCAGCCTGTCAATTCTTGTATTGCACTACTAATATTTGCGCTTTTTCCGTTCATT
>NC_134801.1:48209376-48211876 GCF_046742065.1 Oratosquilla oratoria
GACCTCTGCAATTGGTGCTCAGAGTGTCTGCGAGGCACCTTCTCTCGAGGGTGTCTTGACACGCCATCTGAATGGCCTGACCCTCACCCGGAGGAGCTCAGACATAGAGAGGTGCGGGTGTGGGTGGGGGATGGTAGGGTGCCGGGGTGGGATGGTAGGGAGCCGGGGTGGGATGATAGGGAGCCGGGGTGGGATGGTAGGGTGCCGGGGTGGGATGATAGGGCGCCGGGGTGGGATAGTAGGGCGCCGGGGCGGGATGGTAGGGAGCCGGAGCGGGATGCGTAGCCACACCCTCGTAGGAGACTTCGGCTACGTAGCCGCTGTAGTCATCGGCGTCGAAGTTGACTGTCTCAATTCGGCCGTCGGGAAGAGCAACGTGGTAGGAACCCGAGGTGACTTTACCGTCGCTCTTCTGCTCGTGGGCGTAGTCGTTGCCGGAGTAGTCATCCTTGACGGC
The DNA here is from genome assembly GCF_046742065.1 of Oratosquilla oratoria. Classification (NCBI taxonomy): domain Eukaryota; kingdom Metazoa; phylum Arthropoda; class Malacostraca; order Stomatopoda; family Squillidae; genus Oratosquilla; species Oratosquilla oratoria. The sequence goes on from NC_134801.1 coordinate 48,209,834, forward strand.
GTAGGCGAACTCGAAGGGCATTCCAGGCTGATTGTAGGTTGGACGAGGAGGAGGATTGTATCCGTAGACTGGGGGCGAGTCGGGTTGTGGAGCGGCCCATGCCACAGCCACGGAGACGCAGAGGAGAACAATCTAAGGGAGTCAGAGGATCAGATAAATTAGGTAAATAGAGAAGAACGACGAGACTAAATCATCTATGTAGCAAATATGAAATGTCAAAACCTAGCTTTAAATACTCTGTGAAAGAATGATATGACAATCCCTCCTTTATATCCAACATGAATGTCGTGCGCAGAGCCTTCCAAATAGCTAGAAGCAATAATTATGTGAACATAACCACATTTGATCATCGACGATTTCGATGTATCCAAACCACGGTCAGCTGGCAATGCCGATGATCTAAGACCTTAAGACTTTGAAGGCGATCTTTAACCGAGGTACAGACGTGCTCGGTGTAGACACTAGGCAAACGGTGATAGCTCAAGTGCTACTAACCTTCCACATAATGCTGATGGACTGAAAGACTTGGCGATGCGAACTGACGAATGGACGGAGAGGAGCTGCATTTATACGTTGGGCCTGCAGGAAAGGAGCCTTTCATCATTAGCAGTAGGTGACGTTTGCGTGCGTTCGAGCCTGTGTTCTTGTGTGCGTATGTGTGTGTTGAATTTTGTGTGCGTGCTTGTGTGTTTGGACGCGCGATTTAGAAATCCCTGACCTCACCTCACCTTTCCCAAAAATTAGTAAAACTCTAGCATATCAACTCTTGTCGTTAATCTGTATTGTACTGCTTATATTTGTGCTTCATCCGGTCATTTAAGAAATCTTTAGGCTGGAGAGAGAAAAATAAATGTTAATCTATGATTATATAGTATCCGTATATTATACCGCCTGTGAGCAACCAAAAAAAAAAAGTAGAATAGTGATTTATAGGATAACAGTGAGGTTTGCTATCACCCTAATTGAAATTGCTGCTACAATTACTACCGTCATCATCACTAATACCATCGTTACCATCACCATCATTACTCTCATTTCCATCACAACCACTACCATCATCATCACTGGCACCACCACAAATATCACCATCATTACACCACCATCACCACCTCCACTGCCATCACCATCATCACCACTACCACTGTCGTCGTATCATCATCATCACAATCATCATCGTCATCATCATCACTGATAGTATCACGTAGTTACCGAAGTGCTTTGTTTTGATTTGGCTGAACGGAAAAACCTCTTCTTCCTTTCTCCATCCTTCCGCTTGTACCAGGGGCAATGACGCTTACCTCCCAGCTTCATGTGGTGGGGCTGCAAGATGATGGACACTCTTTTTCAAACTCCGTGAACCCTCTCACCTCCATCAAGAGCTGCTGCCCTGAGGGGCTGACACTCCGTCTGCGAACTGGGTCCTGGCTCTGTCTATCAACTTTAACTGTATTTCTTACACATTTTCATCCATGGTGAGCTGACAACTGGCGAATACCCCCAGTTCACTACGTGTTAATTCTCGGGATTAATCTTTTGACCCCTCCAACAGTGTCAGGCAATGAATCTGCCGCGGGAAAATCGGTATTAGCATGGGTCGACCATATTTGCAGCCTTCCTTTCGACCTTGATAATGGCGCAGGGCTAACGATCTTGTTTTTCTTTCAGAAGTGGTCATGCAAACTACACCCGTTCTTATGTCTTCCTGCAGTGGTAGCAAGACTGGTGATAGGAGCAGAGGTAGTAGAGTAACGTTGAAGAAAGTGATTTTTATGGTCCATAATGCTGTAAACAGTGATAATTGAAAAAAAAAAATGAAAGAAAAAAGGTGGCAACGAGAATCTTGCTAATTAATGTTTTTTCTTTGTGAAAAAGGGACACCTATTGTTCTGTTTTTTCTTCTTCTTCTTCTTATTAATATTATTATTATTATTTATCTGTCGGGAAAACGAGTGACAGTCAATTGACTCGCAATAGTTCCTCAAGCCCGACCACATGAGTGGGCCAAAGTGGAAAATAGAAAGCAAGTATGCATGTGTATGCACA
>NC_134801.1:48214376-48254376 GCF_046742065.1 Oratosquilla oratoria
AGAGAGAACAGAGTGAGGAATGATCGAAACCTCCCAGAAACACTCGCAATTGACCTGACAGGTCAATGGAGCCGAAAGGGTGCAACAAAGGATAACCGCATTACAGCTTAACCACTCACATACTAACCATAAAATACACACAAAGAAAATGCGTATCCAAAATTACCTTAATACGAACACAGAAAAGAGAAGTAACACAATAAGATAATTAACTGGAAACTCGAGTGCGCAATGCGTATGCCCAGCATGCAGGTGATGGAATTACCGTTACCATACGTCTTACCTTAAATTACAATATAGGTACTGAAGTATGTCTCAGCGTACTGACACATGTTATCTGCTACAAGTTGAATTACATTCATTTAGTCACATTACATCTATGGGGAAAGTAAAATGATAAGAAAAGAAATATAGCAAAACTAGAACTCTGGCAATTTGCACACATACCCTGACCTAGCAGCATCAATATTACCTAAGGCAAGGACAACCGGAACCTCCCCCTGTGAGCTGTTCAGTGTTGACCTTCTGGGTGTGACAATGGTATACACTGACGACAGAGATGGACAATGTATATATACATATATATATATATATATATATATATATATATACATATATATATATATATATATATATATGTATGTGTGTGTGTGTGTGTGTGTGTGTGTGTGTGTGTGTGTGTGTGTGTGTGTGTGTGTGTGTGTGTATGCGTGTGTGTATGCGTAGTTATGTGCTACAACGTAACATTGTTATAGTATCACTGATGTCTGATTTCATTCCTAATTGACGTTCACTTAGTATATACCGTAAGCCAGAAAAAACACCCTTAAGACTAGCGAGAGTCAAAGGGATAATGACTACAACTTTAGCTTGACTTTTGAGGTCAGTACGAGGATAGCAGTGCCTCCAGATAGATGCATCCTCATTTCTGACGAGCCGCTGGATGTTGTCGAATTCTTTTACAGTCAATGAAGCTTCGCTCATATTTGCATATATTCTAGCTTGAACACTGAGATCAGACAACTTATTTTCCTTATCTATCTGTTCTTGTGTTTTGCCAGTGTCAACCTCATTGCTAACATTTTGATGTGCCAACTCCATGTTGCAAAGTGTTGCAGGCTGTTAGTCTTTTAGAATATGGGTTTGCAAATAAGTCATTTTTGTTGTCGAAGAAGTAGGGAACCGGTAATGATGACTTACTCCATTGTCTGAAGCCCCTCCACAGCACTACAATTCCACAACCATTTCAAGAACCTGACAGCTGGAGAGTTCCCGTGAGAGTGAATGAAATGTAAAGTAATGGTACCTAAGGCAAATACTTCTACCACAACATCATCATCCTTCCTCCAATTCATAGAAGACAGAGAAACGAACCGTCTCTCCAATGCTCCCTTCCTCTGCAGTACACATGGATCCTTGTTACCAGTGATTTTTTAAAGAACCACAAAAAAGAACAACATAGACACAACTTACTGTTTTTCTCTGTTATGAACCATTTCCTCACTTTAATATCCACTACTCTCCAATAGAACTTCTCTTTCTCTGACTCTGTTCTGTTTTCGTTTTTTTTTCCTTGGCTTCTATTGTTCTTGTTTCCTCTTCCTCTTTATTCATCTCTCTTTTTCTCCAATTGGTTTTGTCTTATCTATATTCTATTTCCCTACTCTATATATTTCTTCAATTTGTTTCCCTGTTTCTTGTTCATCTTCTTGAACTACTTTTGATATCTTGTTTTCTTTTTCCTTCTCCTCTTGTGTGTGTGTGTGTGTGTGTGTGTGTGTGTGTGTGTGTGTGTGTGTGTGTGTGTGTGTGTGTGTGTGTGTGTGTGCGTGTGTGTGCATACACAAGCATACTTCCTCTCTATTTCCCCCTTTCGCCAAATCGTGTCTTCGGGTTTGAGGAATAATTGCGAGTCATTTGACTGTCACTCGTTTTTACTGTCGTAGCCATCACTAATACCATCGCTACCATCACAATCATTACTTTCGCGTGTGTGTGTGTGCCTGTGTGTGTGTGTGTGTGTGTGTGTGTGTGTGTGTGGGTGTGTCTGTGTGTGTGTGTGTGTGTGTGCGCGTGTGTGTGCATACACAAGCATACTTCCTCTCTATTTCCCCCTTTCGCCAACTCGTGTCTTCGGGTTCGAGGAACAATTGCGAGTCATTTTACTGTCACTCGTTTTCTCGATAGATAAAAAAAAAAAAAAAAAAAACAGAACAATAGAGAAAGAGAAGAGAAAAACATTAATTATTAAAATTCTCGTTGTTACCATTTTTCTCTCGTCTTTCATTTTTTGGTTACAATCATCACTGTTTACAGCATTATGGTCCATAAAAATCCCTTTCTTCAACGTTACTCTAATACCTCTGCTCCTATCGCCAGCCTTGCTACCACAACAGGAGGACAGAAGAACGGGTGAGGTTTGCATGACCACTAAGAAAAGAAATCGTTAGCCCTGCGCCATTATCAGGATCGAAAGGACGGCTGCAAATATGGTCGACCCATGCCAATGCCGATTTTCACTTTGCCTGCCACTGTTGGAGGGGTCAAAAGGTTAATCCCAAGAGTTAACACGTAGTAAATTGGGGGCATTCACCAGCTCTCACCTCTACATGATTGAAAAGGTGTTATAAATACAGTTAAAGTTGACATAGACAAAACCAGGACTTAGTTCGAAGACTGAGTGTCAGCCCCTCAGGGCAGCACCTCATGATGGAGGTGAGGTGGTTGACGGGTTTTGAAAAAGAATGTCCATCATCTTGCAGCCCCACCACATGAACCAGGGAGGTAACCATCGTTGCTCCCGACACAAGATGAAGGATGGAGAAAGGAAGAAGAGGGTCTTCCGTTTAGCCAAATCAAAACAAAGCACTTCGGTAACGACGTGATACTATCAGTGGTGATGATGACGTTAATGATTGTGATGATGATGATGATGATACGACGACAGTGGTAGTGGTGATGGTGGTGGCAGTGGAGGTGGTGATGATGGTGTAGTGATGGTGGTGATATTCGTGGTGGTGTTTGTGGTAATGATGGTAGTGGTTGTGGTGGAAATATGAGAAATGATGGTGATGGTAGCGATGGTATTAGTGAGGGTTACGGTAGTAATTGTAGCATCAGCTTCAGTGAAGGTGATTGCAAACCTCACGGTTATCCTATATATCACTATCCTACTCTTTTTTTGTGTGTTTTTTTTTGGGGGGGGACACACAAAGCGTTGCTCACAGGCGGTATAATATACGGCTACCATGTAATCATAGAATAACATTTATTTTTCTCTCTCCAGTCTAAAGATTTCTTAAATGAATGGATGAAGTACAAATATAAGCAGTACAATATTGATTAAGGACAAGAGTTGACATGCTAGAGTTTTACTAATTTTTGGGAAAATGTGAGGTGAGGTCAAGGATTTCTAAATCACATGTCCAGACACACAAGCACGCACACAAAATTCAACACACATACACGCACACAAGAACACAGGCTCGAACGCACGCAAACGTCACCTGCTGCTGATGATGAAAGGCTCCTTTCGTGGAGGCCCAACGTATAAATGCAGCTCCTCTCCGTCCATTCGTCAGTTCGCATCGCCGAGTGTTTCAGTACATCAGCATTATGTGGAAGGTTAGTAGCACTTGAGCCATCACCGTTTGCCTAGTGTCTACACCGAGCACGCCTGTACCTCGGTTAAAGATCGCCTTCAAATCTTAAGGTCTTAGATCATCTGCATTGCTAGCTGACCGTGTGTTGGAAATATCAAAATTGTCGATGATCAAATGTGATTGTGTTCACATAATTATTGCTTCTAGCTATTTGGAAGGCTCTGCGTACGACATTCATGTTGGATATAAGGGAGGGATTGTCATATCACTCTTTCACAGAGTATTTAAAGCTGGGTGTTGACATTTGATATTTGCAACATAGATGATTGAGTCTCGTCGTTCCTCTCTATTTACCTCCTAATTTATATGATCATCTGATTCCCTTAGATTGTCCTCCTCTCCGTCTCCGTGGCTGTGGCATGGGCCGGTACACATCCCGACTCGCCCCCAGTCTACGGATACAATCCTCCTCCTCGCCCAACCTACAATCAGCCTGGTATGCCCTTCGAATTCGCTTACGCCGTCAAGGATGACTACTCCGGCAACGATTACGCCCACGAGCAGAAGAGCGACGGCGTCGTCACCTCGGGTTCCTACCACGTCGCTCTTCCCGACGGCCGAATTGAAACAGTCAACTTCGACGCCGATGACTACAGCGGCTACGTAGCCGAAGTCTCCTACGAGGGTGAGGCTAAGCATCCCGCTCCTGCGCCCTACCATCCCGCCCCGGCACCCTACCATCCCACTCCGGCTCCTTACCACCCCACCCCGGCGCCCTACTATCCCACCCCGGCACCCTACCATCCCACCCCGGCTCCCTATCATCCCACCCCGGCACCCTACCATCCCACTCCAGCGCCCTACCATCCCCCACCAACATATGCCTAAGCTCCTCCGGGTGAGGGTCAGGCCACCCTCACCATTGAGGGTGGCGCGCCAAGAACCCCTTGTGAGAAGGTGCCTCACAGACACTCTGAGCACCAATTACTGAGGTCCTCGTCTACATAATCGACCTTTAATCAGTTACACCCATCTTCATATTCACATACGCCTCTCTTGAGCCCATACTTACCCCACTTACCACACACTTCTCATTCAGTCCTGATCTGGTTATCAGTGATGAAAAAACATTTTACTCAGACCTACTAATACCAAAGTAATTAGCACTTTCTTAGTCAAAGTTCCAATGTTCTAGTCACCATGACACTGTCCACTTGATTTATTCATACATAATTTAGGAAGAACTAATTGACACTCTACAGTATGGCTGCAAAAACGGAAAACATTCCTTCCTGTGGCTCTTGTAAGGTTTGGTCATATGTGAGCAACGAATAAACAAGATTTTGTTGTCATGTTCGTGATTTTCTTGGCGCCAATTTCCATCACATTTTTCTGGTGAAATACTTTACTCTATATATCATAAACAAATTCAAAAGTATGCATGCTAGTTCGAGAAAAATAGGTATGATCCTGTGAGTTTATCTCTCCTCCTGAGTATTATAATGAAGTAAATACATTCAGGTAAATGAACAAAAGTATGACACCTGGAATAGCAATGACTACAATGACAACAACTACGACAGTAATAAGACACCAACGACAATGACAACACTGCCAATAATAAAAGACGATCAAAATTACCCCAACTACTGTTAAGAAAAGGTCTCCTGAAGACGATTTTAACAAATAACAGGCCAATCTCATTTTCTAGACCAGAGCCTGTCCTACATCCGTTTCACCTGAATTATTGCAATTGCATTGTTACCATTATTGGCTGTTGCATTTTAAATTGGAATATTTCCTTTACCAAGTGACCTAGGTGAAGCAAGCCCACTGATATATTGTATGAACCTTTCTCAAATATTTTTCAAATGAAATATAGCACACAGACTGTCCAGTGGGATTTTCCATATTTCTAACATAAGCTGAAAGTTATAACAGCTGCAGTTAGAGAAATGACAGAACGAGCAACTCATGCCGAGGTTTGGGCTAATCTGATTGCTCGCTTAGAGAAAGTAGGAATCAGTAAATAACATATATATATATATATACTTTAACTAATCATAAGGATTCCAATGTATTCAAGGTTGGAAAGCTTATCCTGAAAGATATGCACATAGTGGGTAACGAAAGTGAGAATCAGCCTAGTTGAAATGACAAAGATTAAATTTTCTGTGACAGTAACGACATGGGTTTTGATTCTGTCGCTAGTTCGTTGTTGCCTCATATATTGATTTATTTCATAGAAATTGCCAACTCTGTACCTCCTGTAAGGTGCGCTGTTCATACTTAAAACTTTGTGTTAAGGACGTAATTATGTCTCACTATAGCACAAATACACTACTCGGTAAGGAATGGAAGCTTGTGAACAAGACACACACACAAAATATGTAACACATGTTTCGACGATATACTGTAAAACGGCACTCCCACAGCTTGACTGACAGATTCCCTAGGTGTCTACCTACATGTTGCAAAGTGTTGCAGGCTGTTAGTCTTTTAGAATATGGGTTTGCAAATAAGTCATTTTTGTTGTCGAAGAAGTAGGGAACCGGTAATGATGACTTACTCCATTGTCTGAAGCCCCTCCACAGCACTACAATTCCACAACCATTTCAAGAACCTGACAGCTGGAGAGTTCCCGTGAGAGTGAATGAAATGTAAAGTAATGGTACCTAAGGCAAATACCTCTACCACAACATCATCATCCTTCCTCTAATTCATAGAAGACAGAGAAACGAACCGTCTCTCCAATGCTGCCTTCCTCTGCAGTACACATGGATCCTTGTTACCAGTGATTTTTTAAAGAACCACAAAAAAGAACAGCATAGACACAACTTACTGTTTTTCTCTGCTATGAACCATTTCCTCACTTTCATATCCACTACTCTCCAATAGAACTTCTCTTTGACTCTGTTCTGTTTTCGTTTTTTTTCGTTGGCTTCTATTGTTCTTGTTTCCTCTTCCTCTTTATTCGTCTCTCTTTTTCTCCAATTGGTCTGGTCTTATCTATATTTTATTTCCCTACTCTATATATTTCTTCAATTTCTTTCCCTGTTTCTTGTTCATCTTCTTGAACTACTTTTGATATCTTGTTTTCTTTTTCCTTCTCCTCTTTTACTCGTGTAGTCCTATTTGGATTATGCTTTTCTTCCATCCCAAACATAATTATACATTTCTTTTTATCCGCTAAGTCTCTTACTATACTCTCCTTCTTTCTCATCACTTTAATAACTGTGTCCTTAGTTTGTTCTTTTATCTGTGGTTTTACTATATCTGTAAATTAAATTTGTTGTTCTCTTGGACTTTTCTCCAACCCTGTACCTCTTTTGCTATGGACTCTTTATTCTCTTTATAATTTTTCTTTAATTCCTCATTCCTATCCTTTACTTCTTTTAAATGTCTTTTTAATTCTTTTTTTTTTTTTTTTTTTTTTTTTTTTTTTTTTTTTTTTTAGGTTTTGCTCTCCTTCCTTAGTTCTTTCAATTTATCAACTCTTTATGTAATCCGTCTAAGTTGACTGACCCTAACCTCCCAACATTCGTTTATTTTTGCAACAAGCAATCAATCAGATTAGCCCAAACCTCGGCATGAGTTGCTCGTTCTGTCATTTCCCTAACTGCAGCTGTTATAACTTTCAGCTTATGTTAGAAATATGGAAAATTCCACTGGACAGTCTGTGTGCTATATTTCATTTGAAAAATATCCGAGAAAGGTTCATACAATATATCAGTGGGCTTGCTTCACCTAGGTCACTTGGTAAAGGAAATGTTCCAATTTAAAATGCAACCGTCAATAATGGTAACAATACAATTGCAATAATTCAGGTAAAACGGATGTAGGACAGGCTCTGGTCTAGAAATGGAGATTGGCCTGTTATTTGATAAAATCGTCTTCAGGAGACCTTTTCTTAACAGTAGTTGGGGTAATTTTGGACGTCTTTCATTATTGGCAGTGTTGTCATTGTCGTTGGTGTCTTATTACTGTCGTAGTTGTTGTCATTGTAGTCATTGCCATTCCAGGTGTCATACTTTTGTTCATTTACCTGAATGTATTTACTTCATTGTAATACTCAGGAGGAGAGATAAACTCACAGGATCATACCTATTTTTCTCGAACTAGCATGCATACTTTTGAATTTGTTTATGATATATAGAGTAAAATATTTCACCAGAAAAATGTGATGGAAATTGGCGCCAAGAAAATCACGAACATGACAACAAAATCTTGTTTATTCGTCGCTCATATATAACCAAACCTTACAAGAGCCATAGGAAGGAATGTTTTCCGTTTTTGCAGCCATAGAGTGTCAATTAGTTCTTCCTAAATTATGTATGAATAAATCAAGTGGACAGTGTCATGGTGACTAGAACATTGGAACTTTGACTAAGAAAGTGCTAATTACTTTGGTATTAGTAGGTCTGAGTAAAATGTTTTTTCATCACTGATAACCAGATCAGGACTGAATTAGAAGTGTGTGGTAAGTAGGGTAAGTATGGGCTCAAGAGAGGCGTGTGTGAATATGAAGATGGGTGTAAGTGAGTAAAGGTCGATTATGTAGACGAGGACCTCAGTAATTGGTGCTCAGAGTGTCTGTCAGGCACCTTCTCTCGAGGGGTTCTTGGCGCGCCACCCTCAATGGTGAGGGTGGCCTGACCCTCACCCGGAGGAGCTTAGGCATATGTTGGTGGGGGATGGTAGGGCGCTGGAGTGGGATGGTAGGGTGCCGGGGTGGGATGATAGGGAGCCGGGGTAGGATGGTAGGGTGCCGGGGTGGGATAGTAGGGAGCCGGGGTGGGATGGTAAGGAGCCGGAGTGGGATGGTAGAGTGCCGGGGCGGGATGGTAGGGCGCAGGAGCGGGATGCTTAGCCTCACCCTCGTAGGAGACTTCGGCTACGTAGCCGCTGTAGTCATCGGCGTCGAAGTTGACTGTTTCAATTCGGCCGTCGGGAAGAGCGACGTGGTAGGATCCCGAGGTGACGACGCCGTCGCTCTTCTGCTCGTGGGCGTAGTCGTTGCCGGAGTAGTCTTTGACGGCGTAAGCGAATTCGAAGGGCATACCAGGCTGATTGTAGGTTGGGCGAGGAGGAGGATTGTATCCGTAGACTGGGGGCGAGTCGGGATGTGGACCGGCCCATGCCACAGCCACGGAGACGGAGAGGAGGACAATCTAAGGGAGTCAGATGGTCAGGTAAATTAGTAGGTAAACAGAGAGGAACGACGAGACTAAATCATCTATGTTGCAAATATGAAATGTCATTACCTAGCTTTAAATACTCTGAGAAAGAATGATATGACAATCCCTCCCTTATATCCAACATGAATGTCGTACGCAGAGCCTCCCAAATAGCTAGAAGCAATAATTATGTGAACACAACCACATTTGATCATCGACGATTTTGATGTATCCAACACACGGTCAGCTAGCAATGCCGATGATCTAAGACCTTAAGACTTTGAAGGCGATCTTTAACCGAGGTCCAGACGTGCTTGGTGTAGACACTAGGCAAACGGTGATGGCTCAAGTGCTACTAACCTTCCACATAGTGCTGATGGACTGAAACACTCGGCGATGCGAAGTGACGAATGGACGAAGAGGAGCTGCATGTATACGTTGGGCCTGCACGAAAGGAGCCTTTCATCATCAGCAGCAGGTGACGTTTGCGTGCGTTCGAGCCTGTGTTCTTGTGTGCGTGTATGTGTATTGAATTTTGTGTGCGTGCTTGTGTGTCTGGACGTGCGATTTAGAAATCCCTGACCTCACCTCACCTTTCCCAAAAATTAGTAAAACTCTAGCATGTCATCTCTTGTCGTTAATCAGTATTGTACTGCTTACATTTGTGCTTAATCCGTTCATTTAAGAAATCTTTAGGCTGGAAAGAGAAAAATAAATGTTTATCTATGATTACATGGTAGCCGTATATTATACCGCGTGTGAGCAACGATTTGCGTGTCCCCCCCCAAAAAAAAAAGAATAGGATAGTGATATATAGGATACCGTGAGGTTTGCAATCACCTTCACTGAAATTGCCAATACAATTACTACCGTCACCATCACTAATACCATCGCTACCATTACTCATATTTCCATCACCATTGATAGTATCACGTCGTTACCGAAGTGCTTTGTTTTGATTTGGCTAAACGAAAGACCCTCTTCTTCCTTTCTCCATCCTTCATCTTGTGTCGGGAGCAACGACGGTTACCTCCCTGGTTCATGTGGTGGGCCTGCAAGATGATGGACAATCTTTTTCAAAACCCGTCAACCACCTCACCTCCATCATGAGGTGCTGCCCTGAGGGGCTGATACTCAGTCTTCGAACTAAGTCCTGGTTTTGTCTATGTCAACTTTAACTATATTGATAACACCTTTCCAATCATGTAGAGGTGAGAGCTGGCGAATGCCCCCAATTCATTACGTGTTAACTCTTGGGATTAACCTTTTGACCCCTCCAACAGTGGCAGGCAAAGTGAAAATAGGCATTGGCATGGGTCGACCATATTTGCAGCCGTCCTTTCGACCCTGATAATGGCGCAGGGCTAACGATTTCTTTTCTTAATGGTCATGCAAACTTCACCCGTTCTTCTGTCCTCCTGTGGTGGTAGCAAGGCTGGCGATAGAAGCAGAGGTAGTAGAGTAACGTTGAAGAAAGTGATTTTTATGGACCATAATGCTGTAAACAGTGATGATTGTAACCAAAAAATGAAAGACGAGAGAAATATGGTTAACAACGAGAATCTTAATAATTAATGTTTTTCTCTTCTCTTTCTCTATTGTTCTGATTTTTTTTTCATCTATCGAGAAAACGAGTGACAGTCAAATGACTCACAATTATTCCTCAAACCCGAAGACACGATTTGGCGAAAGGGGGAAATAGAGAGGAAGTATGCTTGTGTATGCACACACACGCACACACACGCACACACACACACACACACACACACACACACACACACACACACACACACACACACACACACACACACACACACACACACACACACACACACACACACACACACACACACACACACACACACACACACACACACACACACACACACACACACACACACACACACACACACACACACACACACACACACACACACACAGGCACACACACACACGCGCGCGCGCGACAGTCGAAGTGACAGCGAAGATTGGACGCCAGAAAAAAATAAAATATTCGTGGTTCTCAACGAAAGGGAGTACCTGTGTTGTATTAGTTGGAAAGGGGAAAGCTCATGGTCTAGTGGGGAGGTGAATAAAAAGGATAAGGGGAGGGATTACTCTGGAAAATGGAAGGAAATTAAGAAATGGAAGAGCGGGCCCCGTAAGTCAGAAAGAATGTTAACAAGAGACGTGCACGTGATAGAGGTGAAGTGGAAGAGGCTAGTAAAAATGGAAAAATTAGAAATATAGATACGAGCAGCACAATAGAAGGTGAAGATAATTATTTCTACGAACTTAATGAGGGAGGAGATGACAACCTCCCCCGATTAACATGTCTAGAGGATAAAATAGCAAAAATAAACGAATGTTGCGAGGTTAGGGTCAGTCAACTTAGACGGATTACATAAAGAGTTGATAAATTGAATGAACTAAGGAAGGAGAGCAAAACCTAAAAAAAAAAAATAGAAGAATTAAAAAGACAGTTAAAAGAAGTAAAGGATGGGATTGAGGAATTAAAGAAAATTTATAAAGAGAATAAATAGTCCATAGCAAACGAGGTACAGGGTTGGAGAAAAGTCCAGAACAACAAATTTAATTTAGAGATATAGTAAAACCACAGATAAAAGAACAAACTAAGGACACAGTTATTAAAGTGATGAGAAAGAAGGAGAATATAGTAAGAGACTTAGCGGATAAAACGAAATGTATAATTATGTTTGGGATGGAAAAAAGTATAATCCAAATAGGACTACACGAGTAAAAGAGGAGAAGAAAAAAGAAAACAAGATATCAAAAGTAGTTCAAAAAGATGAACAAGAAACAGGGAAAGAAATTGAAGAAATATATAGAGTAGGGAAAAAGAGGAAGTGGAAACAGGAAGAATAGAAGCCAAGGAAAAAAAAAAAAACGAAAACAGAACAGAGTCAGAGAAAGAGAAGTTCTATTGGAGAGTAGTGGATATGAAATTGAGGAAATGGTTCAAAGCAGAGAAAAACAGTAAGTTGTGTCTATGCTGTTCATTTTTGTGGTTCTTTAAAAAATCACTGGTAACAAGGATCCATGTGTACTGCAGAGGAAGGCAGCATTGGAGAGACGGTTCGTTTCTATGTCTTCTATGAATTGGAGGAAGGATGATGATATTGTGGTAGACGTATTTGCCTTAGGTACCATTACTTTACATTTCATTCACTCTTACGGGAACTCTCCAGCTGTCAGGTTCTTGAAATGGAATGGAATTCTAGTGCTGTGGAGGGGCTTCAGACAATGGAGTAAGTCATCATTACCGGTTCCCTACTTCTTCGACAACAAGAATGACTTATTTGCAAACCCATATTCTAAAAGAATAACATCCTGCAACACTTTGCAACATGTAGGTAGACACCTAGGGAATATGTCAATCAAGCTGTGGCAGTGCCGTTCTACAGTATATCGTTGAAACATATGTTACATATCTTGTGTGTGTGTCTTGTTCACAAGCTTCCATTCCTTACCGAGTAGTGTATTTGTGCTATAGTGAGACATAATTACATCCTTAACACAAAGTTTTAAGTATGAACAGCGCACCTTACAGGGGGTACAGAGTTGGCAATTTCTATGAAATAAATCAATATATGAGGCAACAACGAACTAGCGACAGAATCAAAAACCACGTCGTTACTGTCACGGAAAATTTAATCTTTGTCATTTCAACTAGGCTGATTCTCACTTTCGTTACCCACTATGTGCATATCTTTCAGGATAAGCTTTCCAACCTTGAATACATTGGAATCATTATGATTAGTTAAAGTATATATATATATATATATATATATATATATATATATATATATATATATATATATATATATGTTATTTACTGATTCCTACTTTCTCTAAGCGAGCAATCAGATTAGCCCAAACTTCGGCATGAGTTGCTCGTTCTGTCATTTCTCTAACTGCAGCTGTTATAACTTTCAGCTTATGTTAGAAATATGGAAAATCCCACTGGACAGTCTGTGTGCTATATTTCATTTGAAAAATATCCGAGAAAGGTTCATACAATATATCAGTGGGCTTGCTTCACCTAGGTCACTTGGTAAAGGAAATGTTCCAATTTAAAATGCAACAGCCAATAATGGTAACAATACAATTGCAATAATTCAGGTGAAACGGATGTAGGAAAGGCTCTGGTCTAGAAAATGAGATTGGCCTGTTATTTGATAAAATCATCTTCAGGAAACCTTTTCTTAAGAGTTTTTGGGGTAATTTTGGACGTCTTTTATTATTGGCAGTGTTGTCATTGTCGTTGGTGTCTTATTACTGTCGTAGTTGTTGTCATTGTAGTCATTGCTATTCCAGGTGTCATACTTTTGTTCATTTACCTGAATGTATTTACTTCATTGTAATACTCAGGAGGATAGATAAACTCACAGGATCATACCTATTTTTCTCGAACTAGCATGCATACTTTTGAATTTGTTTATGATATATAGAGTAAAATATTTCACCAGAAAAATGTGATGGAAATTGGCGCCAAGAAAATCACGAACATGACAACAAAATCTTGTTTATTCGTCGCTCATATATGACCAAACCTTACAAGAGCCACAGGAAGGAATGTTTTCCGTTTTTGCAGCCATAGAGTGTCAATTAGTTCTTCCTAAATTATGTATGAATAAATCAAGTGGACAGTGTCATGGTGACTAGAACATTGGAACTTTGACAAAGGAAGTGCTAATTATTTTGGTATTAGTAGGTCTGAGTAAGATGTTTTTTCATCACTGATAACCAGATCACGACTGAATGAGAACTGTGTGGTAAGTAGGGTAAGTATGGGCTCAAGAGAGGCGTGTGTGAATATGAAGATGGGTGTAAGTGAGTAAAGGTCGATTATGTAGACGAGGACCTCAGTAATTGGTGCTCAGAGTGTCTGCGAGGCACCTTCTCTCGAGGGGGTCTTGGTGCGCCACCCTCAATGGTGAGGGTGGCCTCACCCTGACCCGGAGGAGCTTAGGCATATGTTGGTGGGGGATGGTAGGGCGCTGGAGTGGGATGGTAGGGTGCCGGGGTGGGATGATAGGGAGCCGGGGTAGGATGGTAGGGTGCCGGGGTGGGATAGTAGGGAGCCGGGGTGGGGTGGTAAGGAGCCGGAGTGGGATTGTAGGGTGCCGGGGCGGGATGGTAGGGCGCAGGAGCGGGATGCTTAGCCTCACCCTCGTAGGAGACTTCGGCTACGTAGCCGCTGTAGTCATCGGCGTCGAAGTTGACTGTTTCAATTCGGCCGTCGGGAAGACCGACGTGGTAGGAACCAGAGGTGACGACGCCGTCGCTCTTCTGCTCGTGGGCGTAGTCGTTGCCGGAGTAGTCTTTGACGGCGTAAGCGAATTCGAAGGGCATACCAGGCTGATTGTAGGTTGGGCGAGGAGGAGGATTGTATCCGTAGACTGGGGGCGAGTCGGGATGTGTACCGGCCCATGCCACAGCCACGGAGACGGAGAGGAGGACAATCTAAGGGAATCAGATGATCATATAAATTAGGAGGTAAATAGAGAGGAACGACGAGACTCAATCATCTATGTTGCAAATATGAAATGTCAACATCCAGCTTTAAATACTCTGTGAAAGAGTGATATGACAATCCCTCCCTTATATCCAACATAAATGTCGTACGCAGAGCCTTCCAAATAGCTAGAAGCAATAATTATGTGAACACAATCACATTTGATCATCGACAATTTTGATGTATCCAACCCACGGCCAGCTAGCAATGCCGATGATCTAAGACCTTAAGACTTTGAAGGCGATCTTTAACCGAGGTACAGACGTGCTCGGTGTAGACACTAGGCAAACGGTGATGGCTAAAGTGCTACTAACCTTCCACATAATGCTGATGGACTGAAACACTCGGCGATGCGAACTGACGAATGGACGGAGAGGAGCTGCATTTATACGTTGGGACTGCACGAAAGGAGCCTTTCATCAGGACCAGCAGGTGACGTTTTCGTGCGTTCGAGCCCGTGTTCTTGTGTGCGTGTATGTGTGTTGAATTTTGTGTGCGTGCTTGTGTGTCTGGGCGCGCGATTTGCAAATATCTGACCTCACATTACCTTTCCCAAAAATTAGTAAAACTCTAGCAGGTCAACTCTTGTCATTAATCAGTATTGTACTGCTTATATATGTGCTTCATCCGTTCATTTAAGATATCTTTAGGCTGGAGAGAGAAAAATAAGTGTTAATCTATGATTACATGGTAGCCGTATATTATACCGCTTGTGAGCAACGCTTTGCGTGTCCCACCCTAAAAAAAAAAAAAAAAAAGAGTAGGATAGTGATATATAGGATAACCGTGAGGTTTGCAATCACCTTCACTGAAGCTGATGCTACAATTACTACCGTCACCATCACTAATACCATCGCTACCATCACCATCATTACTCATATTTCCATCACAACCACTACCATCATTATCACAAACACCACCACGAATATCACCACCATCACTACACCATCATCACCACCTCCACTGCCACCACTATCATCACCACTACCACTGTCGTCGTATCATCATCATCACAATCATTAACGTCATCATCACCACTGATAGTATCACGTCGTTACCGAAGTGCTTTGTTTTGATTTGGCTGAACGGAAGACCCTCTTCTTCCTTTCTCCATCCTTCATCTTGTGTCGGGAGCAACGACGGATACCTCCCTGGTTCATGCGGTGGGCCTGCAAGATGATGGACACACTTTTTCAAAACCCGTCAACCACCTCACCTCCATCATGAGGTGCTGCCCTAAGGGGCTGACACTCAGTCTTCGAACTAAGTCCTGGTTTTGTCTTTGTCAACTTTAACTGTATTTATAACACCTTTCCAATCATGTAGAGGTGAGAGCTGGTGAATGCCCCCAATTTACTACGTATTAACTCCTGGGATTAACCTTTTGACCCCTCCAACAGTGGCAGGCAAAGTGAAAATTCGCATTGGCATGGGTCGACCATATTTGCAGCCGTCCTTTCGACCCTGATAATGGCGCAGGGCTAATGATATCTTTTCTTAGTGGTCATGCAAACTTCACCCGTTCTTCTGTCCTCCTGTGGTGGTAACAAGACTTGCGATAGGAGCAGAGGTAGTAGAGTAACGTTGAAGAAAGTGATTTTTTAATTACCATAATGCTGTAAACAGTGATGATTGTAACCAAAAAATGAAAGACGAGAGAAAAATGGTAACAACGAAAATCTTAATAATTAATGTTTTTCTCTTCTCTTTCTCTATTGTTCTGATTTTTTTTCATCTATCGAGAGAACGACTGACAGTCAAATGACTTGCAATTGTTCCTCAAACATGAAGACACGATTTGGCGAAAGGGGGAAATAGAAAGCATGTATGCTTGTGTATGCACACACACGCACACACACACACACACACACACACACACACACACACACACACACACACACACACACACACACACACACACACACACACACACATACACACACACACACACACACGCGCGCGCGAGACAGTCGAAGTGACAGCAAAAATTGGACTCCAGAAAATAATACAATTTTCGTGGATCTCAACGAGAGGGAGTACCTGTGTTGTATTAGTAGGAAAAGGGAAAGCTCGTGGTCTAGTGGGAAGGTGAATAAAAAGGAGAAGGGGAGGGATTACTCAGGAAAATGGAAGAAAATGAAGAAGGGGAAGAACGGGCCCCGAAAGTCAGAATGAATGTTATCAAGAGATGCGCACGTGTTAGAGGTGAAGTGGAAGGGGCTAGTAAAGATGTAAAAGTTAGAAATATAGATACGAGCAGCACAATAGAAGGTGAAGATAATTATTTCTACGAATTTAATGAAGGAGAGGATGACAACATCCCCCAATTAACATGTCTAGAGGAAAAACTAGCAAAAATAAACGAATGTTGGGAGGTTAGGGTCAGTCAACTTAGACGGAGTACATAAAGAGTTGATAAATTGAAAGTACTAAGGAAGGAGAGAAAAAAAAAAAAAAAAAAAAAAAAAAAAAAAAAAGACAGTTAAAAAAAGTAAAGGATGGGAATGAGGAATTAAAGAAAAATTATAAAGAGAATAAAGAGTCCATAGCAAAAGAGGTACAGGGTTGGAGAAAAGTCCAAGAGAACAACAAATTTAATTTACAGATATAGTAAAACCACAGATAAAAGAACAAACTAAGGACACAGTTATTAAAGTGATGAGAAAGAAGGAGAATATAGTAAGAGACTTAGCGGATAAAAAGAAATGTATAATTATGTTTGGGATGGAAGAAAAGCATAATCCAAATAGGACTACACGGGTAAAAGAGGAGAAGGAAAAAGAAAACAAGATATCAAAAGTAGTTCAAGAAGATGAACAAGAAACAGGGAAAGAAATTGATGAAATATATAGAGTAGGGAAATAAAATATAGATAAGACCAGACCAATTGGTGAAAAAGAGAGATGAATAAAGAGGAAAAAGCGGATGAGGAAACAAGAAGAATAGAAGCCAAGGAAAAAAAAAAAAACGAAAACAGAACAGAGTCAGAGAAAGAAAAGTTCTATTGGAGAGTAGTGGATATGAAAGTGAGGAAATGGTTCATAGCAGAGAAAAAAAGTAAGTTGTGTCTATGCTGTTCTTTTTTGTGGTTCTTTAAAAAATCACTGGTAACAAGGAACCATGTGTACTGCAGAGGAAGGCAGCATTGGAGAGACGGTTCGTTTCTCTGTCTTCTATGAATTGGAGGAAGGATGATGATGTTGTGGTAGACGTATTTGCCTTAGCCACCATTACTTTACATTTCATTTACTCTCACGGGAACTCTCCAGATGTCAGGTTCCTGAAATGGAGTGGAATTGTAGTGCTGTGGAGGGGCTTCAGACCATGGAGTAAGTCATCATTACCGGTTCCCTACTTCTTCGACAACAAAAATGACTTATTTGCAAACCCATATTCTAAAAGACTAACAGCCTGCAACAATTTACAACATGTAGGTAGACACCTATGGAATCTGTCAGTCAAGCTGTGGCAGTGCCGTTCTACAGTATATCGTCGAAACATGTGTTACATATTTTGTGTGTGTGTCTTGTTCACAAGCTTCCATTCCTTACCGAGTAGTGTATTTGTGCTATAGTGAGACATAATTACGTCCTTAACACAAAGTTTTAAGTATGAACAGCGCACCTTACAGGAGGTACAGAGTTGGCAATTTCTATGAAATAAATCAATATATGAGGCAACAACGAACTAGCGACAGAATCAAAACCCATGTCGTTACTGTCACAGAAAATTTAATCTTTGTTATTTCAACTAGACTGATTCTCACTTTCGTTGCTCACTATGTGCATATCTTTCAGGATAAGCTTTCCAACCTTGAATACATTGGAATCCTTATGATTAGTTAAAGTATATATATATATGTTATTTACTGATTCCTACTTTCTCTAAGCGAGCAATCAGATTAGCCCAAACCTCGGCATGAGTTGCTCGTTCTATCATTCCTCTAACTGCAGCTGTTATAGCTTTTCAGCTTATGTTAGAAATATGGAAAATCCCACTGGACAGTCTGTGTGCTATATTTCATTTGAAAAATATCCGAGAAAGGTTCATAAAGTATATCAGTGGGCTTGCTTCACCTAGGTCACTTGGTAAAGGAAATATTCTAATTTAAAATGCAACAGCCAATAATGGTAACAATGCAATTGCAGTAATTCAGGCGAAACGGATGTAGGACAGGCTCTGGTCTAGAAAAAAAGATTGGCCTGTTATTTGTTAAAATCGTCTTCAGGAGACCTTTTGTTAAGAGTAGTTGGGGTAATTTTGATCGTCTTTTATTATTGGCAGTGTTGTCATTGTCGTTGGTGTCTTATTACTGTCGTAGTTGTTGTCATTGTAGTCATTGCTATTCCAGGTGTCATACTTTTGTTCATTTACCTGAATGTATTTACTTCATTGTAATACTCACGAGGAGAGATAAACTCACAGGATCATACCTATTTTTCTGAATCTAGCATGCATACTTTTGAATTTGTTTATGATATATAGAGTAAAATATTTCACCAGAAAAATGTGATGGAAATTGGCGCCAAGAAAATCACGAACATGACAACAAAATCTTGTTTATTCGTCGCTCATATATGACCAAACCTTACAAGAGCCACAGGAAGGAATGTTTTCCGTTTTTGCAGCCGTAGAGTGTCAATTAGTTCTTCCTAAATTATGTATGAATAAATGAAATGGACAGTGTCATGGTGACTAGAACATTGGAACTTTGACTAAGAAAGTGCTAATTACTTTGGTATTAGTAGGTCTGAGTAAAATGTTTTTTCATCACTGATAACCAGATCAGGACTGAATGAGAAGTGTGTGGTAAGTAGGGTAAGTATGGGCTCAAGAGAGGCGTGTGTGAATATGAAGATGGGTGTAAGTGAGTAAAGGTCGATTATGTAGACGAGGACCTCAGTAATTGGTGCTCAGAGTGTCGGTGAGGCACCTTCTCACGAGGGGTTCTTGGCGCGCCACCCTTAATGGTGAGGGTGGCTTCACCCTGACCCGGAGGAGCTTAGGCATATGTTGGTGGGGGATGGTAGGGCGCTGGAGTGGGATGGTAGGGTGCCGGGGTGGGATGATAGGGAGCCGGGGTAGGATGGTAGGGTGCCGGGGTGGGATAGTAGGGAGCCGGGGTGGGGTGGTAAGGAGCCGGAGTGGGATGGTAGGGTACCGGGGCGGGATGGTAGGGCGCAGGATCGGGATGCTTAGCCTCACCCTCGTAGGAGACTTCGGCTACGTAGCCGCTGTAGTCATCGGCGTCGAAGTTGACTGTTTCAATTCGGCCGTCGGGAAGAGCGACGTGGTAGGAACCAGAGGTGACGACGCCGTCGCTCTTCTGCTCGTGGGCGTAGTCGTTGCCGGAGTAGTCTTTGACGGCGTAAGCGAATTCGAAGGGCATACCAGGCTGATTGTAGGTTGGGCGAGGAGGAGGATTGTATCCGTAGACTGGGGGCGAGTCGGGATGTGTACCGGCCCATGCCACAGCCACGGAGACGGAGAGGAGGACAATCTAAGGGAATCAGATGATCATATAAATTAGGAGGTAAATAGAGAGGAACGACGAGACTCAATCATCTATGTTGCAAATATGACATGTCAACACCCAGTTTTAAATACTCTGTGAAAGAGTGATATGACAATCCCTCCCTTATATCCAACATAAATGTCGTACGCAGAGCCTTCCAAATAGCTAGAAGCAATAATTATGTGAACACAATCACATTTGATCATCGACAATTTTGATGTATCCAACCCACGGCCAGCTAGCAATGCCGATGATCTAAGACCTTAAGACTTTGAAGGCGATCTTTAACCGAGGTACAGACGTGCTCGGTGTAGACACTAGGCAAACGGCGATGGCTCAAGTGCTACTAACCTTCCACATAATGCTGATGGACTGAAACACTCGGCGATGCGAACTGACGAATAGACGGAGAGGAGCTGCATTTATACGTTGGGACTGCACGAAAGGAGCCTTTCATCATCAGCAGCAGGTGACGTTTGCGTGCATTCGAGCCTGTGTTCTTGTGTGCGTATATGTGTGTTGAATTTTGTGTGCGTGCTTGTGTGTCTAGACGTGCGATTTAGAAATCCTTGACCTCACCTCACATTTTCCCAAAAATTAGTAAAACTCTAGCATGTCAACTCTTGTGGTTAATCAATATTGTACTGCTTATATTTGTGCTTCATCAATTCATTTAAGATATCTTTAGGCTGGAGAGAGAAAAATAAATGTTATTCTATGATTACATGGTAGCCGTATATTATACCGCCTGTGAGCAACTCTGCGTGTCCCCCTCTAAAAAAAAAAAAAAAAAAAAAAAGGAGTAGGATAGTGATATATAGGATAGCCGTGAGGTCTGCAATCACCTTCACTGAAGCTGATGCTACAATTACTACCGTAGCCATCACTAATACCATCGCTACCATCACCATCATTACTCATATTTCCATCACAACCACTACCATCATTATCACAAACACCACTACGAATATCACCACCATCACTACACTATCATCACCACCTCCACCTCCACTGCCACCACCTGCTGGTCCTGATGAAAGGCTCCTTTCGTGCAGTCCCAACGTATAAATACAGCTCCTCTCCGTCTATTCGTCACTTCTCATCGCCGAATGTTTCAGTCCATCAGCATTATGTGGAAGGTTAGTACACTTGAGCTATCGCCGTTTGCCTAGTGTCTACACCGAGCACGTCTGTACCTCGGTTAAAGATCGCCTTCAAAGTCTTAAGGTCTTAGATCATCGGCATTGCTAGCTGACCGTGGGTTGGATACATCAAAATTGTCGATGATCAAATGTGATTGTGTTCACATAATTATTGCTTCTAGCTATTTGGAAGGCTCTGCGTACGACATTCATGTTGGATATAAGGGAGGGATTGTCATATCACTCTTTCACAGAGTATTTAAAGCTGGGTGTTGACATGTCATATTTGCAACATAGATGATTGAGTCTCGTCGTTCCTCTCTATTTACCTACTAATTTATATGATCATCTGATTCCCTTAGATTGTCCTCCTCTCCATCTCCGTGGCTGTGGCATGGGCCGGTCCACAACCCGACTCGCCCCCAGTCTACGGATACAATCCTCCTCCTCGCCCAACCTACAATCAGCCTGGTATGCCCTTCGAATTCGCTTACGCCGTCAAAGACTACTCCGGCAACGACTACGCCCACGAACAGAAGAGCGACGGCGTCGTCACCTCGGGTTCCTACCACGTCGCTCTTCCCGACGGCCGAATTGAAACAGTCAACTTCGACGCCGATGACTACAGCGGCTACGTAGCCGAAGTCTCCTACGAGGGTGAGGCTGAGCATCCCGCTCCGGCGCCCTACCATCCCGCCCCGGCACCCTACCATCCCACTCCGGCTCCTTACTACCCCACACCGGCTCCCTACTATCCCACCCCGGCACCCTACCATCCCACCCCGGCTCCCTATCATCCCACCCCGGCACCCTACCATCCCACTCCAGCGCCCTACCATCCCCCACCAACATATGCCTAAGCTCCTCCGGGTCAGGGTCAGGCCACCCTCACCATTGAGGGTGGCACGCCAAGAACCCCTCGAGAGAAGGTGCCTCAGAGACACTCTGAGCACCAATTACTGAGGTCCTCGTCTACATAATCGATTTTTACTCAGTTACACCCATCTTCATATTCACACACGCCTCTCTTGAGCCCATACTTACCCCACTTACCACACACTTCTCATTCAGTCCTGATCTGGTTATCAGTGATGAAAAAGCATTTTACTCAGACCTACTAATACCAAAGTAATTGGCACTTTCTTAGTCAAAGTTCCAATGTTCTAGTCACCATGACACTGTCCACTTGATTTGTTCATACATAATTTAGGAAGAACTAATTGACACTCTATGGCTGCAAAAACGGAAAACATTCCTTCCTGTGGCTCTTGTAAGGTTTGGTCATATATGAGCGACGAATAAACAAGATTTTGTTGTCATGTTCGTTATTTTCTTAGCGCCAATTTCCATCACATTTTTCTGGTGAAATATTTTAGTCTATATATCATAAACAAATTCAAAAGTATGCATGCTAGATTGAGAAAAATAGGTATGATCCTGTGAGTTTATCTCTCCTCCTGAGTATTACAATGAAGTAAATACATTCAGGTAAATGAACAAAAGTATGACAGCTGGAATAGCAATGACTACAATGACAACAACTACGACAGTAATAAGACACCAACGACAATGACAACACTGCCAATAATAAAAGACGATCAAAATTACCCCAACAACTGTTAACAAAAGGTCTCCTGAAGACGATTTTAACAAATAACAGGCCAATCTCCTTTTCTAGACCAGAGCCTGTCCTACATCCGTTTCACCTGAATTATTGAAATTGCATTGTTACCATTATTGGCTGTTGCATTTTAAATTGGAATATTTCCTTTACCAAGTGACCTAGGTGAAGCAAGCCCACTGATATATTGTATTAACCTTTCTCGGATATTTTTCAAATGAAATATAGCACACAGACTGTCCAGTGGGATTTTCCATATTTCTAACATAATCTGAAAGCTATAACAGCTGCAGTTAGAGAAATGATAGAACGAGCAACTCATGCTGAGGTTTGGGCTAATCTGATTGCTCGCTTAGAGAAAGTAGGAATCAGTAAATAACATATATGTATATACTTTAACTAATCATAAGGATTCCAATGTATTCAAGGTTGGAAAGCTTATCCTAAAAGATATGCACATAGTGGGTAACGAAAGTGAGAATCAGCCTAGTTGAAATGACAAAGATTAAATTTTCTGTGACAGTAACGACGTGGGTTTTGATTCTGTCGCTAGTTCGTTGTTGCCTCATACATTGATTTATTTCATAGAAATTGCCAACTCTGTACCTCCTGTAAGGTGCGCTGTTCATACTTAAAACTTTGTGTTAAGGACGCAATTATGTCTCACTATAGCACAAATACACTACTCGGTAAGGAATGGAAGCTTGTGAACAAGACACACACACAAAATATGTAACACATGTTTCGACGATATAGAACGGCACTGCCACAGCTTGACTGACAGATTCCATAGGTGTCTACCTACATGTTGCAAAGTGTTGCAGGCTGTTAGTCTTTTAGAATATGGGTTTGGAAATAAGTCATTCTTGTTGTCGAAGAAGTAGGGAACCGGTAATGGTGACTTACTCCATTGTCTGAAGCCCCTCCACAGCACTACAATTCCATTCCATTTCAGGAACCAGACAGCTGGAGAGTTCCCGTGAGAGTGAATGAAATGTAAAGTGATGGTGGCTAAGGCAAATACGTCTACCACAACATCATCATCCTTCCTCCAATTCATAGAAGACAGAGAAACGAACCGTCTCTCCAATGCTGCCTTCCTCTGCAGTACACATGGATCCTTGTTACCAGTGATTTTTTAAAGAACCACAAAAAAAGAACATCATAGACACAACTTACTGTTTTTCTCTGCTATGAACCATTTCCTCACATTCATATCCACTACTCTCCAATAGAACTTCTCTTTCTCTGACTCTGTTCTGTTTTCGTTTTTTTTTCCTTGGCTTCTATTCTTCTTGTTTCCTCTTCCTCTTTTTCCTCTTTATTCATCTCTCTTTTTCTCCAATTGGTCTGGTCTTATCTATATTTTATTTCCCTACTCTATATATTTCTTCAATTTGTTTCCCTGTTTCTTGTTCATCTTCTTGAACTACTTTTGATATCTTGTTTTCTTTTTCCTTCTCCTCTTTTACTCGTGTAGTCCTATTTGGATTATACTTTTCTTCCATCCCAAACATAATTATACATTTATTTTTATCCGCTAAGTCTCTTACTATATTCTCCCTCTTTCTCATCACTTTAATAAATGTGTCCTTAGTTTGTTCTTTTATCTGTGGTTTTACTATATCTGTAAATTAAATTTGTTGTTCTCTTGGACTTTTCTCCAACCCTGTACCTCTTTTGCTATGGACTTTTTATTCTCTTTATATTTTTTCTTTAATTCCTCATTCCCATCCTTTACTTCTTTTAACTGTCTTTTTAATTCTTCTATTTTTTTTTCTAGGTTTTGCTCTCCTTCCTTAGTTTTTTCAATTCATCAACTCTTTATGTAATCCGTCTAAGTTGACTGACCCTAACCTCCCAACATTCGTTTATTTTTGCTAATTGTTTCTCTAGACATGTTAATCGGGGGAGGTTGTCATCCTCTCCCTCATTAAATTCGTAGAAATAATTATCTTCACCTTCTATTGTGCTGCTCGTATCTATATTTCTAATTTTTTCATTTTTACTAGCCCCTTCCACTTCACCTCTAACACGTGCGCATCTCTTGTTAACATTCATTGTGACTTACGGGGCCCGTTCTTCCCCTTCTTCATTTTCTTCAATTTTCCTGAGTAATCCCTCCCCTTCTCCTTTTTATTCACCTCCCCACACACGAGCTTTCCCCTTTCCTACTAATACAACACAGGTACTCCCTCTCGTTGAGATCCACGAAAATTGTATTTTTTTCTGGAGTCCAATCTTTGCTGTCACTTCGACTGTCGCGCGCGCACGCGCGCGCGCGCGTGTGTGTGTGTGTGTGTGTATGTGTGTGTGTGTGTGTGTTTGTGTGTGTGTGTGTGTTTGTGTGTGTGTATGTGTGTGTGTGTGTGTGTATGTGTGTGTGTGTGTGTGTCTGTGTGTGTGTGTGTGTGTGTGTGTGTGTGTGTGTGTGTGTGTGTGTGTGTGTGTGTGTGTGTGTGTGTGTGTGTGTGTGTGTGTGTGTGTGTGCGTGTGTGTGCATACACAAGCATACATGCTTTCTATTTCCCCCTTTCGCCAACTCGTGTCTTCGGGTTTGAGGAACAATTGCAAGTCATTTGACTGTCACTCGTTCTTTTGATAGATGAAAAAAAATCAGAACAATAGAGAAAGAGAAGAGAAAAACATTAAATATTAAGATTCTCGTTGTTACCATATTTCTCTCGTCTTTCATTTTTTGGTTACAATCATCACTGTTTACAGCATTATGGTCCATATAAATCATTTTCTTCAACGTTACTCTAATACCTCTGCTCCTATCGCCAGTCTTGCTACCACAACAGAAGGACAGAGGAACGGGTGAAGTTTGCATGACCATTAAGAAAAGAAATCGTTAGCCCTGCGCCATTATCAGGGTCGAAAGGACGGCTGCAAATATGGTCGACCCATGCCAATGCCGACTTTTTACTTTGCCTGCCACTGTTGGAGGGGTCAAAAGGTTAATCCCAAGAGTTAATACGTAATGAATTGGGGGCATTCGCCAGCTCTCACCTCTACATGAATGGAAAGGTGTTATAAATACAGTTAAAGTTGACAAAAACAAAACCAGGACTTAGTTCGAAGACTGAGTGTCAGCCCCTCAGGGCAGCACCTCATGATGGAGGTGAGGTGGTTGACGGGTTTTGAAAAAGATTGTCCATCATCTTGCAGGCCCACCACATGAACCAGGGAGGTAACCGTCGTTGCTCCCGACACAAGATGAAGGATGGAGAAAGGAGGAAGAGGGTCTTCCGTTTAGCCAAATCAAAACAAAGCACTTCGGTAACGACGTGATACTATCAGTGGTGATGATGACGATAATGATCGTGATGATGATGATACGACACCAGTGGTAGTGGTGATGATGATGGTGGCAGTGGAGGTGATGATGATGGTGTAGTGATTTTAATGATATTCGTGGTAGTGTTTGTGATAATGAAGGTAGTGGTTGTGATGGAAATATGAGTAATGGTAGCGATGGTATTAGTGATGGTGATGGTAGTAATTGTATTGGCAATTTCAGTGAAGGTGATTGCAAACCTCACGGTATCCTATATATCACTATCCTACTCTTTTTTTTAGGGGGGGGGACACGCAAATCGTTGCTCACACGCGGTATAATATACGGCTACCATGTAATCATAGATAAACATTTATTTTTCTCTTTCCAGCCTAAAGATTTCTTAAATGAACGGATTAAGCACAAATATAATCAGTACAATACTGATTAACGACAAGAGTTGACATGCTAGAGTTTTACTAATTTTTGGGAAAGGTGAGGTGAGGTCAGGGATTTCTAAGTCGCACGTCCAGACACACAAGCACGCACACAAAATTCAATACACATACACGCACACAAGAACACAGGCTCGAACGCACGCAAACGTCACCTGCTGCTGATGATGAAAGGCTCCTTTCGTGCAGTCCCAACGTATAAATGCAGCTCCTCTCCGTCTATTCGTCACTTCGCATCGCCGAGTGTTTCAGTCCATCAGCATTATGTGGAAGGTTAGTAGCACTTGAGCCATCACCGTTTGCCTAGTGTCTACACCAAGCACGTCTGGACCTCGGTTAAAGATCGCCTTCAAAGTCTTAAAGTCTTAGATCATCTGCATTGCTAACTGACCGTGTGTTGGATACATCAAAATCGTCGATGATCAAATGTGGTTGTGTTCACATAATAATTGCTTCTAGCTATTTGGGAGGCTCTGCGCACGACATTCATGTTGGATATAAAGGAAGGATTGTCATATCATTCTTTCTCAGAGTATTTAAAGCTAGGTTTTGACATTTCATATTTGCAACATAGATAATTTAGTCTCGTCGTTCCTCTCTATTTGCCTACTAATTTATCTGACCATCTGACTCCCTTAGATTGTCCTCCTCTCCGTCTCCGTGGCTGTGGCATGGGCCGGTACACATCCCGACTCGCCCCCAGTCTACGGATACAATCCTCCTCCTCGCCCAACCTACAATCAGCCTGGGATGCCCTTCGAATTCGCCTACGCCGTCAAAGACTACTCCGGCAACGATTACGCCCACGAGCAGAAGAGCGACGGCGTCGTCACCTCGGGTTCCTACCACGTCGCTCTTCCCGACGGCCGAATTGAAACAGTCAACTTCGACGCCGATGACTACAGCGGCTACGTAGCCGAAGTCTCCTACGAGGGTGAGGCTGAGCATCCCGCTCCGGCGCCCTACCATCCCGCCCCGTCACCCTACCATCCCACTCCGGCTCCTTACTACCCCACCCCGGCTCCCTACTATCCCACCCCGTCACCCTACCATCCCACCCCGGCTCCCTATCATCCCACCCCGGCACCCTACCATCCCACTCCAGCGCCCTACCATCCCCCACCAACATATGCCTAAGCTCCTCCGGGTAAGGGTCAGGCCACCCTCACCATTGAGGGTGGCGCGCCAAGAACCCCTCGAGAGAAGGTGCCTCAGAGACACTCTGAGCACCAATTACTGAGGTCCTCGTCTACATAATCGACCTTTACTCACTTACACCCATCTTCATATTCACACACGCCT
This sequence comes from Oratosquilla oratoria, assembly GCF_046742065.1. Lineage (NCBI taxonomy): Eukaryota > Metazoa > Arthropoda > Malacostraca > Stomatopoda > Squillidae > Oratosquilla > Oratosquilla oratoria. The sequence continues at coordinate 48,242,010 of NC_134801.1, forward strand.
CTCTTGAGCCCATACTTACCCTACTTACCACACACTTCTCATTCAGTCCTGATCTGGTCATCAGTGATGAAAAAACATTTTACTCAGACCTACTAATACCAAAGTAATTAGCACTTTCTTAGTCAAAGTTCCAATGTTCTAGTCACCATGACACTGTCCACTTGATTTATTCATACATAATTTAGGAAGAACTAATTGACACTCAATGGCTGCAAAAACGAAAAACATTCCTTCCTGTGGCTCTTGTAAGGTTTGGTTATATATGAGCGACGAATAAACAAGATTTTGTTGTCATGTTCGTTATTTTCTTAGCGCCACTTTCCATCACATTTTTCTGGTGAAATATTTTAGTCTATATATCATAAACAAATTCAAAAGTATGCATGCTAGTTCGAGATAAATAGGTATGATCCTGTGAGTTTATCTCTCCTCCTGAGTATTACAATGAAGTAAATACATTCAGGTAAATGAACAAAAGTATGACACCTGGAATAGCAATGATTACAATGACAACAACTACGACAGTAATAAAACACCAACGACAATGACAACACTGCCAATAATAAAAGACGTCCAAAATTACCCCAAAAACTGTTAAGAAAAGGTCTCCTGAAGACGATTTTATCAAATAACAGGCCAATCTCATTTTCTAGACCTACATCCGTTTCACCTGAATTATTGCAATTGCATTGTTACCATTATTGGCTGTTGCACTTTAAATTGGAACATTTCCTTTACCAAGTGACCTAGGTGAAGCAAGCCCACTGATATATTGTATGAACCTTTCTCGGATATTTTTCAAATGATATATAGCACACAGAATGTCCAATGGGATTTTCCATATTTCTAACATAAGCTGAAAGTTATAACAGCTGCAGTTAGAGAAATGACAGAACGAGCAACTCATGCCGAGGTTTGGGCTAATCTGATTGCTCGCTTAGAGAAAGTAGGAATCAGTAAATAACATATATATATATATATACTTTAACTAATCATAATGATTCCAATGTATTCAAGGTTGGATAGCTTATCCTGAAAGATATGGACATAGAGGGTAACGAAAGTGAGAATCAGTCTAGTTGAAATGACAAAGACTAAATTTTCTGTGAGAGTAACGACGTGGGTTTTGATTCTGTCGCTAGTTCGTTGTTGCCTCATATATTGATTTATTTCATAGAAATTGCCAACTCTGTACCTCCTGTAAGGTGCGCTGTTCATACTTAATAGAGAGGAAGTATGCTTGTGTATGCACACACACGTACACACACACACACACACACACACACACACACACACACACACACACACACACACACACACACACACACACACACACACACACACACACACACACACACACACACACACACACACACACACACACACACACACACACACACACACACACACACACACACACACACACACACACACACACACACATACACACATACACACACACACACACACACACACACACACACACACACATACACACACACACACACACACACACACACACACACACACACACACACACACACACACACACAAACACACACACACACAGGCACACACACACACACAGTCGAAGTGACAGCGGAGATTGGACTCCAGAAAAAAATACAATTTTCGTGGTTCTCAACGAAAGGGAGTACCTGTGTTGTATTAGTAGGAAAGGGGAAAGCTCATGGTCTAGTGGGGAGATGAATAAAAAGGAGAAGGGGAGGGATTACTCACGAAAATGGAAGGTAATGAAGAAGGGGAAGAGCGGGCCCCGTAAGTCAGAAAGAATGTTAATAAGAGATGTGCACGTGATAGAGGTGAAGTGGAAGAGGCTAGTAAAAATGTAAAAATTAGAAATATAGATACGAGCAGCACAAGAGAAGGTGAAGATAATTATTTCTACGAATTTAATGAGGGACAGGATGACAACCTCCCCCGATTAACATGTCTAGAGGAAAAACTAGCAAAAATAAACGAATGTTGGGACGTTAGGTTCAGTCAGCTTACACAGATTACACAAAGAGTTGATAAATTGAAAGAACTAAGGAAAGAAAAAAAAAAAAAGACAGTTAAAAGAAGTAAAGGATGAGAATGAGGAATTAAAGAAAAATTATAAAGAGAAAAAATGAGTCCCTAGCAAAAGAGGTACAGGGTTGGAGAAAAGTCCAAGAGAACAACAAATTTAATTTAGAGATATAGTAAAACCACAGATAAAAGAACAAACTAAGGACACAGTTATTAAAGTGATGAGAAAGAAGGAGAATATAGTAAGAGACTTAGCGGATAAAAAGAAATGTACAATTATATTAGGGATGGAAGAAAAGCATAATCCAAATAGGACTACACGAGTAAAAGAGGAGAAGGAAAGAGTAAACAAGATATTAAAAGTAGTTCAAGAAGATGAACAAAAAACAGGGAAAGAAATTGAAGAAATATATAGACTAGAGGAATAAAATATAGATAAGACCAGACCAATTGGAGAAAAATAGAGATGAATAAAGAGGAAAAAGAGGACAAGGAAACAAGAAGAATATAAGCCAAGAAAAATAAAAACGAAAACAGAACAGAGTCAGACAAAGAGAAATTCCATTGGAGAATAGTGGATGTGAAAGTGAGGATATGGTGCATAGCAAAGAAAAACGGACGGGAAATAGAAAACAGAATGAAGCTAGCAGAAAATTGAAAGTGTCTTACACAAATACAGATGTATTAATAACAGCCTTGAATGAATTAAATGATCACCTGAAGGAAAAAGAACCGGACATAATGGAAATTGTAGGGACAAAATTGAAAGGTCCACTACCACCCAACAGTGTAGGACATGGTGTATATTACTATTGGATTAGAAACAGAGAGGTAAAACAAGGGGGTGGAGTTATGTTCCTGACTAAGAAGGATATAAATGTGAGGAATGTTACATATAGAAAGAATAGAGATGATTATGATGGAAGTGGAGGACAGGGATGGGAAAGGCCTATTTGACACTCAGTCCTAGATTCCACAAAATTTGAGTCTACAACCAATCAAAAAACCTCACCCCAGACATACGATGTATTTTCTCATGTCTATAGAAATGCATGTTGTAAAACATAGTCTGTTACCAAAGCTTGTGGGAACAGGTACCCGCAAAAGGAGAAGGGTGGATGGTTACCAATTGGGGAAGAAGACGGAGATAACAGAGTGAGGGAGGTTTGAAACCTCCCTGAAATACTCGCATCTGACTTTTTAGGTCAATGAAGCTGAAATGATACATCAAAGGATAACCGCATTACAGCTTAATCACTTACATACTGACCTTAAAGTAAACATAAAGAAAGTACGTATTCAAAATTAACTTAATGTTAACACAGACAAGAGAAGCAAAAACAGCAAGATAATTAACTGGTAACTCGGGTGCACAATGCGCATGCCCAGCCTGCCGGTGATGCAATCACCGTTACCATACATCTAACCTTAAATTATGATATAGAAACTAAAGTACGTCGCAGCGTACTGACACAAGGTATATGCTACAAGTTGTATTAAACTTAATCACATTATATATATGAGGAAAGTAAGATGACAAGAAAAGAAATATGACAAAATTACAAAACTGGCAATTTACACACAAACCGTGCCCTAGCAGCGTCCCTATCACCTGAGGCCAGGGCAACCAAAACCTCCATCTGTGAGCTATTCGATATTGACCTTTTGGGTGTGACAGTGGTATACAGCGACGACAGAGATAGGCGGGGGAGGGATGGGGGTTAAGCTTCGTGCTGGTAGGCAACTAACGACCAGCACGAGAAAGAAACAAAAGAGGGAAAAATGAACATTGGGTAAATGACAATATATATACATACATATATGTATATATATATATATATATATATATATGTATATATATGTATACATATATATATGTATGTATATATATACATGTATATGTATATATATATATTTATATATACACATATATATACATATATATATATATACATATATATATATATATGTATATATATATATATATGTGTGTGTGTGTGTGTGTGTGTGTGTGTGTGTGTGTAAATATGTGTTACAACGTAACATTGTTATGGTATCACTGTTATCTGATTTCATTCTTAACTGACGTTCACTTGGTATGCACCATAGAACAGAAAAAAAAAAACGCCCTCAGGACTGCCTAGAGTCACAGGGATTATAACTACTACTTTAGCTTGACTTTTGAGGATACCAGTGCCACCAGTTAGATAGATCCTCATTTCTCTTGAGCCGCAGGGTGTTGTCAAATCCCTCTACTGTCAATGAAGCCTCGCTTATGCTTGCATATACTCTAGTTTGAGCACTGAGATCATACAACTTATTTTATTTATCTGTCTCTTCATCTATTTTGTCAGTGTCTACCTCAGTGCCATTATTTTGATGTGCCAACTCCAAGCTTATTACAGATGTTCTGTTCCATAGCTCAGTAAGTTGTGTCTATTATGTTATTTTTTGTGGTTCTTTAAAAAATCACTGGAAACAAGGATCCATGTGTACTGCAGAGGAAGGCAGTATTGGAGAGACGGTTCGTTTCTCTGTCTTCTATAACTTGGAGGAAGGATGATGATGTTGTGGTAGACGTATATGCCTTAGGCACCATTACTTTACATTTCATTCACTCTCACGGAAACTCTCCAGCTGTCAGGTTTCCTGAAATGGAATGGAATTGTAGTGCTGTGGAGGGGCTTCAGACAATGGAGTGAGTCATCATTACCGGTTCCCTACTTCTTCGACAACAAGAATGACTTATTTGCAAACCCATATTCTAAAAGACTAACAGCCTGCAACACTTTGCAACATGTAGGTAGACACCTATGGAATCTGTCAGTCAAGCTGTGGCAGTGCCGTTCTATATCGTCGAAACATGTGTTACATATTTTGTGTGTGTGTCTTGTTCACAAGCTTCCATTCCTTACCGAGTAGTGTATTTGTGCTATAGTGAGACATAATTACGTCCTTAACACATAGTTTTAAGTATGAACAGCGCACCTTACAGGAGGTACAGATTTGGCAATTTCTATTAAATAAATTAATATATGAGGCAACAAGGAACTAGCAACAGAATCAAAAGTCACGTCGTTACTGTCACAGAAAATTTAATCTTTGTCATTTCAACTAGGCTGATTCTCACTTTCGTTACCCACTACGTGCATATCTTTCAGGATAAGCTTTCCAACCTTGAATACATTGGAATCATTATGATTAGTTAAAGTATATATATATATGTGTTATTTACTGATTTCTACTTTCTCTAAGCGAGCAATCAGATTAAACTAAACCTCGGCATGAGTTGCTCGTTCTGTCATTTCTCTAACTGCAGCTGTTATAGCTTTCAGCTTATGTTAGAAATATGGAAAATACCATTGGACATTCTGTGTGCTATATTTCATTTGAAAAATATCCGAGAAAGGTTCATACAATATATTAGTGGGCTTGCTTCATCTAGGTCACTTGGTAAAGGAAATATTCCCATTTAGAATGCAACAGCCAATAATGGCAACAATGCAATTGCAATAATTCAGGTGAAACGGATGTAGGACAGGCTCTGGTCTAGAAAAGGAGATTGGCCTGTTATTTGTTAAAATCGTCTTCAGGAGACCTTTTGTTAACAGTTGTTGGGGTAATTTTGATCGTCTTTTATTATTGGCAGTGTTGTCATTGTCGTTGGTGTCTTATTACTGTCGTAGTTGTTGTTATTGTAGTCATTGCTATTCCAGGTGTCATACTTTTGTTAATTTACCTGAATGTATTTACTTCATTGTAATACTCAGGAGGAGAGATATGCTCACAAGGTCATACCTATTTTTCTCGAACTATCATACATACCTTTGAATTTGTTTATGATATATAGAGTAAAATATTTCACCAGAAAAATGTGATGGAAATTGGCGCCAAGAAAATCACGAGCATGACAACATAATCTTGTTTATTCGTTGCTCATATATGACCAAACCTTACAAGAGCCACAGGAAGGAATGTTTTCCGTTTTTGCAGCCATAGAGTGTCAATTAGTTCTTCCTAAATTATGTATGAATAAATCAAGTGGACAGTGTCATGGTGACTAGAACATTGGAACTTTGACTAAGGAAGTGCTAATTACTTTTCTATTAGTAGGTCTGAGTAAAATGTTTTTCATCACTGATAACCAGATCAGGACTGAATGAGAAGTGTGTGGTAAGTAGGGTAAATATGGGCTCAAGAGAGGCGTGTGTGAATATGAAGATGGGTGTAACTGAGTAAAGGTCGATTATGTAGACGAGGACCTCAGTAATTGGTGCTCAGAGTGTCTCTGAGGCCCATTCTCTCGAGGGGTTCTTGGCGCGCCACCCTCAATGGTGTGGGTGGGCTGACCCTGACCCGGAGGAGCTTAGGCATATGTTGGTGGGGGATGGTAGGGCGCTGGAGTGGGATGGTAGGGTGCCGGGGTGGGATGATAGGGAGCCGGGGTGGGATGGTAGGGTGACGGGGTGGGATAGTAGGGCGCTGGGGTAGGGTGGTAAGGAGCCGGAGTGGGATGGTAGGGTGACGGGGCGGGATGGTAGGGTGCCGGAGCGGGATGCTTAGCCTCACCCTCGTAGGAGACTTCGGCTACGTAGCCGCTGTAGTCATCGGCGTCGAAGTTGACTGTCTCAATTCGGCCGTCGGGAAGAGCGACGTGGTAGGAACCCGAGGTGACGACGCCGTCGCTCTTCTGCTCGTGGGCGTAATCGTTGCCGGAGTAGTCTTTGACGGCGTAAGCGAATTCGAAGGGCATCCCAGGCTGATTGTAGGTTGGGCGAGGAGGAGGATTGTATCCGTAGACTGGGGGCGAGTCGGGTTGTGGACCGGCCCATGCCACAGCCACGGAGACGGAGAGGAGGACAATCTAAGGGAGTCAGATGGTCAGATAAATTAGTAGGTAAACATAGAGGAACGACGAGACTAAATCATCTATGTTTCAAATATGAAATGTTAAAACCTAGCTTTAAATACTCTGAGAAAGAATTATATCACAATCCTTCCTTTATATTCAACATGAATGTCGTGCGCGGAGCCTTTCGAATAGCTAGAAGCAATAATTATGTGAATACAACCACATTTGATCATCGACGATTTTGATGTATCCAACCCACGGTCAGCTAGCAATGCCGATGATCTAAGACCTTAAGATTTTAAAGGCGATCTTTAACCGTGGTCCAGACGTGGTCGGTATCGACACTAGGCAAACGGCGATCGCTTAAGTGCTACTGACCTTCCACATGCTGCTGATGGATTGAAACACTCGGAGATGCGAACTGACGAATGGACGGTGAGGAGCTGCATTTATACGTTGGGCTTGCACGAAAGGAGCCTTTCATCAGGACCAGCAGGTGACGTTTGCGTGCGTTCGAGCCCGTGTTCTTGTGTGCGTGTATGTGTGCTGAATTTTGTGTGCGGGCTTGTGTGTCTGGGCGCGCGATTTGCAAATATCTGACCTCACCTTACCTTTCCCAAAAATTAGTAAAACTCTAGTAGGTCAACTCTTGTCATTAATCAGTATTGTACTGCTTATATTTGTGCGTCATCCGTTCATTTAAGATATCTTTAGGCTGGAGAGAGAAAAATAAATGTTAATCTATGATTACATGGTAGCCGTATATTATACCGCTTGTGAGCAACGATTTGCGTGTCCCGCCCTAAAGAAAGAATAAAAAAAAGAGTAGGATAGTGATATATAGGATAACCGTGAGGTTTGCAATCACCTTCACTGAAGCTGATGCTACAATTACTACCGTAGCCATCACTAATACCATCGCTACCATCACCATCATTACTCATATTTCCATCACAGCCACTACCATCATTATCACAAACACCACTACGAATATCACCACCATCACTACACCATCATCACCACCTCCACTGCCACCACTATCATCACCACTACCACTGTCGTCGTATCATCATCATCACAATCATTAACGTTATCATCACCACTGATAGTATCACGTCGTTACCTAAGTGCTTTGTTTTGATTTGGCTGAACGGAAGACCCTCTTCCTCCTTTCTCCATCCTTCATCTTGTGTCGGGAGCAACGACGGTTACCTCCCTGGTTCATGTGGTGGGCCTGCAAGATGATGGACACTCTTTTTCAAAACCCGTCAACCACCTCACCTACATCATGAGGTGCTGCCCTGAGGGGCTGACACTCAGTCTTCGAACTAAGTCCTGGTTTTGTTTTTGTCAACTTTAACTGTATTTATAACCTTTCAATTCATGTAGAGGTGAGAGCTGGCGAATGTCCCCAATCTACTACGTGTTAACTCTTGGGATTAACCTTTTGACTCCTCCAACAGTGGCAGGCAAATTGAAAATCGGCACTGGCATGGGTCGACTATTTGCAGCCGTCCTTTCGACCCTGATAATGGCGCAGGGCTAACGATTTCTTTTCTTAGTGGTCATGCAAACTTCACCCGTTCTTCTGTCCTCCTGTGGTGGTAGCAAGGCTGGCGATAGGAGCAGAGGTAGTAGAGTAACGTTGAAGAAAGTAATTTTTATGGACCATAATGCTGTAAACAGTGATGATTGTAACCAAAAAATGAAAGACGAGAGAAAAATGGTAACAACGAGAATTTTAATAATTAATGTTTTTCTCTTCTCTTTCTCTATTGTTCTGATTTTTTTTCATCTATCGAGAAAACGAGTGACAGTCAAATGACTCGCAATTGTTCTTCAAACCCGAAGACACAGTTGGCGAAAGGGGGAAATAGAACGCAAGTATGCTTGTGTATGCACACACACACACACACACACACACACACACACACACACACACACACACACACACACACACACACACACACACACACACACACACACACACACACACACACACACATACACACACAAACACACACACACACACACACACACACACACACACACACACACACACACACACACACACACACACACACACACACACACACACACACACACACACACACACACACACACACACACACACACACACATGCACACACACGCGCGCGCGCGCGCGCGACAGTCGAAGTGACAGCGAAGATTAGATTCCAGAAAAAAATACAATTTTCGTGGATATCAACAAGAGGGAGTACCTGTGTTGTATTAGTAGGAAAGGGGAAAGTTCATGGTCCAGTGGGGAGGTGAATAAATAAGAGAAGGGGAGGGATTACTCAGGAAAATGGAAGGAAATGAAGAAAGGGAAGAGCGGGCCCCGTAAGTCAGAAAGAATGTTAACAAGAGATGCGCACGTCATAGAGGTGAAGTGGAAGAGGCTAGTAAAAATGTAAAAATTAGAAATATAGATACGAGCAGCACAATAGAAGGTGAAGATCATTATTTCTACGAATTTAATGAGGGACAGGATGACAACCTCCCCCGATTAACATGTCTAGAGGAAAAACTAGCAAAAATAAACGAATGTTGGGAGGATAGGGTCAGTCAACTTAGACGGATTACACAAAGAGTTGATAAAAAAATAGAAGAATGAAAAAGACAGTTAAAAGGAGTAAAGGATGGGAATGAGGAATTAAAGAAAAAATATAAAGAGAATAAAAAGTCCATAGCAAAAGAGGTATAGGGTTGGAGAAAAGTCTAAGAGAACAACAAATTTAATTTAGAGATATAGTAAAACCACAGATAAAAGAACAAACTAAGGACACAGTTATTAAAGTGATGAGAAAGAAGGAGAATATAGTAAGAGACCTAGCGGATAAAAAGAAATGTATAATTATGTTTGGGATGGAAGAAAAGCATAATCCAAATAGGACTACACGAGTAAAAGAGGAGAAGGAAAAAGAAAACAAGATATCAAAAGTAGTTCAAGAAGATGAACAAGAAACAGGGAAACAAATTGAAGAAATATATAGAGTAGGGAAATAAAATATAGATAAGACCAGACCAATTGGAGAAAAAGAGAGATGAATAAAGAGGAAAAAGAGTAAGAGGAAACAAGAAGAATAGAAGCCAAGAAAAAAAAAAAACGAAAACAGAACAGAGTCAGAGAAAGAGAAGTTCTATTGGAGAGTAGTGGATATTAAAGTGAGGAAATGGTTCATAGCAGAGAAAAACAGTAAGTTGTGTCTATGCTGTTCTTTTTTGTGGTTCTTTAAAAAATCACTGGTAACAAGGATCCATGTGTACTGCAGAGGAAGGCAGCATTGGAGAGACGGTTTGTTTCTCTGTCTTCTATGAATTGGAGGAAGGATGATGATGTTGTGGTAGACGTATTTGCCTTAGGCACAATTACTTTACATTTCATTCACTCTCACGGGAACTCTCCAGCTGTCAGGTTCCTGAAATGGAATGGAATTGTAGTGCTGTGGAGGGGCTTCAGACAATGGAGTAAGTCATCATTACCGGTTCCCTACTTCTTCGACAACAAGAATGACTTATTTGCAAACCCATATTCTAAAAGACTAACAGCCTGCAACACTTTGCAACATGTAGGTAGACACCTATGGAATCTGTCAGTCAAGCTGTGGCAGTGCCGTTCTATATCGTCGAAACATGTGTTACATATTTTGTGTGTGTGTCTTGTTCACAAGCTTCCATTCCTTACCGAGTAGTGTATTTGTGCTATAGTGAGACATAATTACGTCCTTAACACAAAGTTTTAAGTATGAACAGCGCACCTTACAGGAGGTACAGAGTTGGCAATTTCTATGAAATAAATCAATATATGAGGCAACAACGAACTAGCGACAGAATCAAAAGCCACGTCGTTACTGTCACAGAAAATTTAATCTTTGTCATTTCAACTAGACTGATTCTCACTCTCGTTGCCCACTATGTGCATATCTTTCAGGATAAGCTTTCCAACCTTGAATACATTGAAATCATTATGATTAGTTAAAGTATATATCGGGTGCGGCAGAATTATGGCAACCGAGTTAAATTTGTCCTACCGCAAACATATTTTATTGCAGCCAAATAATTTTTGTTATACTGAATTTTCCGTACTTTTTTTGTGCTAGTTATGTTGATCTCAAGTTTGTAACGCTTAATTCCTTTTTTTTTTCAGAATGGCAAACAAACGCAACGCAGTCAAGGAAAACGTCACTGTGACATTGTTCGTTTGCTCGGTGTTCGTAAAGATGTCATTTCAATAGCAGTCAAGTGGTGCAAGGAGCTTGGTCATGAAGGCGACCGTCCAGGAAGAGGAAGAAAACGCACCGTCAACACTCCCAGGAACAGGCAAATCATCAAGAAGCGAGTCCAGCGAAATTCAAGGGTCTCCATGAGGAAAATCGCCCGTGAAACTGGCATCAGCGACCGATCAGTGCGACGAATGGCGAAACAGGAGCTCGAACTCAAGCCCTATAAGATCCAAAAAGCTCAGCTCCTGACGGACGAAAACAAGCGCGTACGGCTGCAACGATGTCGCCAGCTCATTTGCCGGGCCGCAGGTCAGCAGTGGGAGCGGATCGTCTTCACGGATGAGAAGCTGTTCACCGTGGAACAAGCACACAACCGCCAAAACGACAGGAGCTGGTCCGCAGAGGCTCCCGGCACCTCGGCCATCATCGAACACCGCCAAAATCCGCAGTCCGTCATGGTATGGGGCGGAATTTGCGCGAGCGGCAAGACACCCCTGGTTTTCGTGGAACAGGGGGTCAAAATCGACAAGGACGTGTACCGACGCGACATCCTCGAGGCCTTGGTACTTCCGTGGACCCAGCAGCACTTTGGCGATGCGGAATGGACGTTCCAGCAGGATTCCGCTCCGGCCCACAGGGCGAAAACGACTCAGGAGTGGTGCAAAGCCCATTTTCCGGGTTTCATCACATCTGCGGAATGGCCGCCGTACTCTCCGGATCTAAACCCGATGGACTACAGCGTATGGTCGATTTTGGAGGCCAGGGCCTGTGCTAAGCCCCACAAAAGTTTGGAGTCGCTGAAGCAATAGTTGCGCCGGAAGTGGGACAGAATCACGCCGGAGGAGCTGCGGCCCATCGCCGAAAATTTCAAGAAGCGTTTGAGGCTTTGTATCGACGCCAAAGGAGGCCACTTTGAAACCGCTTGAATATGATAGTGCCAAAGGTCCATGTTAATGTTATTTGTTGTCGTTCTTTGAAATTTCTTTGTTTCAATAAAATCATATGCAAATGAATGAGTTGCCATAATGTTATTTACTGATTCCTACTTTCTCTAAGCGAGCAATCAGATTAGCCCAAACCTCGGCATGAGTTGCTCGTTCTGTCATTTCTCTAACTGCAGCTGTTATAACTTTCAGCTTATGTTAGAAATATGGAAAATCCCACTGGACAGTCTGTGTGCTATATTTCATTTGAAAAATATCCGAGAAAGGTTCATACAATAAATCAGTGGGCTTGC
>NC_134801.1:48259376-48296876 GCF_046742065.1 Oratosquilla oratoria
ATATGAGGAATGTTACATATAGAAAGAATAGAGATGATTATGATGGAAGTGGAGGACAGGGATGGGAAAGGCCTATTTGACACTCAGTCCAAGATTCCACAAAATTTGAGTCTAAAACCAATCAAAAAACCTCACACCAGACATACGATGTATTTTCTCATGTCTATAGAAATGCATGTTGTAATACATAGTCTGTTATCAAATATTGTGGGAACAGGTACCCGCAAAAGGAGAAGGGTGGATGGTTACCAATTGGGCGAGAAGACGGAGATAACAGAGTGAGGGAGGTTTGAAACCTCCCTGAAATACTCGCATCTGACTTTTTAGGTCAATGAAGCTGAAATGATACATCAAAGGATAACCGCATTACAGCTTAATCACTTACATACTGACCTTAAATTAAACATAAAGAAAGTACGTATTCAAAATCAACCTCATGTTAACACAGAGAAGAGAAGCAAAAACAGCAAGATAATTAACTGGTAACTCGGGTGCAAAATGCGCATGCCCAGCCTGCCGGTGATGCAATCACCGTTACCATACATCTAACCTTAAATTATAATATAGAAACTAAAGTACGTCGCAGCGTACTGACACAAGGTATATGCTACAAGTTGTATTAAACTTAATCACATTATATATATGAGGAAAGTAAGATGATAAGAAAAGAAATATAACAAAATTACAAAACTGGCAATTTACACACAAATCGTGCCCTAGCAGCGTCCCTATCACCTGAGGCCAGGGCAACCAAAACCTCCCTCTGTGAGCTATTCGATATTGACCTTTTGGGTGTGACAGTGGTATACAACGACGACAGAGATAGACGGGGGAGGGATGGGGGTTAAGCTTCGTGCTGGTAGGTAACTAATGACCAGCACGAGAAAGAAACAAAAGAGGAAAAAATAAACATTGGGTACGTGACAATATATATACATACATATATGTATATATATATATATATATATATATATATATATATGTATGTATGTATATATATACATGTATATATATATTTATATGTACACACATATATATATACATATATATATATATATATATATACATATATATATATATATATATATATATGTGTGTGTGTGTGTGTGTGTGTGCGTGTGTGTACATATGTATTACAACGTAACATTGTTATGGTATCACTGTTATCTGATTTCATTCTTAACTGACGTTCACTTAGTATGTACCATAGAACAGAAAAAAAAAACGCCCTCAAGACTGCCTAGAGTCACAGGGATTATAACTACTACTTTAGCTTGACTTTTGAGGATACCAGTGCCACCAGTTAGATAGATCCTCATTTCTCTCAAGCCGCTGGGTGTTGTCAAATCCCTCTACAGTCAATGAAACCTCGCTTATGCTTGCTTATACTCTAGCTTGAGCACTGAGATCATACAACTTATTTTATTTATCTGTCTCTTCATCTATTTTGTCAGTGTCTACCTCAGTGCTATTATTTTGATGTGCCAACTCCAAGCTTATTACAGATGTTCTGTTCCATAGCTCAGTAAGTTGTGTCTATGCAGTTCTTTTTTGTGGTTCTTTAAAAAATCACTGGTAACAAGGATCCATGTGTACTGCAGAGGAAGGCAGCATTGGAGAGACGGTTCGTTTCTCTGTCTTCTATGAATTGGAGGAAGGATGATGATGTTGTGGTAGACGTATATGCCTTAGGCACCATTACTTTACATTTCATTAACTCTCACGGGAACTCTCCAGCTGTCAGGTTACTGAAATAGAATGGAATTGTAGTGCTGTGGAGGGGCTTCAGACAATGGAGTAAGTCATCATTACCGGTTCCCTACTTCTTCGACAACAAGAATGACTTATTTGCAAACCCATATTCTAAAAGACTAACAGCCTGCAGCACTTTGCAACATGTAGGTAGACACCTATGGAATCTGTCAGTCAAGCTGTGGCAGTGCCGTTCTATATCGTCGAAACATGTGTTACATATTTTGTGTGTGTGTCTTGTTCACAACTTCCATTCCTTACCGAGTAGTGTATTTGTGCTATAGTGAGACATAATTACGTCCTTAACACAAAGTTTTAAGTATGAACAGCGCACCTTACAGGAGGTACAGAGTTGGCAATTTCTATGAAATAAATCAATATATGAGGCAACAACGAACTAGCGACAGAATCAAAAACCACGTCGTTACTGTCACGGAAAATTTAATCTTTGTCATTTCAACTAGGCTGATTCTCACTTTCGTTACCCACTATGTGCATATCTTTCAGGATAAGCTTTCCAACCTTGAATACATTGGAATCCTTATGATTAGTTAAAGTATATATATATATATATATATATATATATATATATATATATATATATATATATATATATATATGTTATTTACTGATTCCTACTTTCTCTAAGCGAGCAATTAGATTAGCCCAAACTTCGGCATGAGTTGCTCGTTCTGTCATTTCTCTAACTGCAGCTGTTATAACTTTCAGCTTATGTTAGAAATATGGAAAATCCCACTGGACAGTCTGTGTGCTATATTTCATTTGAAAAATATCCGAGAAAGGTTCATACAATATATCAGTGGGCTTGCTTCTTCTAGGTCACTTGGTAAAGGAAATATTCCAATTTAAAATGCAACAGCCAATAATGGTAACAATACAATTGCAATAATTGAGGTGAAACGGATGTAGGACAGGCTCTGGTCTAGAAAAGGAGATTGGCCTGTTATTTGTTAAAATCGTCTTCAGGAGACCTTTTCTTAACAGTAGTTGGGGTAATTTTGATCGTCTTTAATTATTGGCAGTGTTGTCATTGTCGTTGGTGTCTTATTACTGTCGTAGTTGTTTTCATTGTAGTCATTGCTATTCCAGGTGTCATACTTTTGTTCATTTACC
The DNA here is from genome assembly GCF_046742065.1 of Oratosquilla oratoria. Lineage (NCBI taxonomy): Eukaryota > Metazoa > Arthropoda > Malacostraca > Stomatopoda > Squillidae > Oratosquilla > Oratosquilla oratoria. Next base: position 48,262,263 of record NC_134801.1, read on the forward strand.
TGAATGTATTTACTTCATTGTAATACTCAGGAGGAGAGATAAACTCACAGGATCATACCTATTTTTCTGGAACTAGTATGCATACTTTTGAATTTGTTTATGATATATAGACTAAAATATTTCACCAGAAAAAAGTGAGGGAAATTGCCGCCAAGAAAATTACGAACATGACAACAAAATCTTGTTTATTCGTCACTCATATACAACCAAACCTTACAAGAGCCACAGGAAGGAAGGTTTTCCGTTTTTGCAGCCATAGAGTGTCAATTAGTTCTTCCTAGATTATGTATGAAAAAATCAAGTGGACAGTGTCATGGTGACTAGAACATTGGAACTTTGACTGAGAAAGTGCTAATTACTTTGGTATTAGTAGGTCTGAGTAAAATGATAAACTGATAACCAGATCAGGACTGAATGAGAAGTGTGTGGTAAGTGGGGTAAGTATGGGCTCAAGAGAGGCGTGTGTGAATATGAAGATGGATGTAAGTGAGTAAAGGTCGATTATGTAGACGAGGACCTCAGTAATTGGTGCTCAGAGTGTCTGTGAGGCACCTTCTCTCGAGGGGTTCTTGGCGCGCCACCCCCATTGAGGGTGGCCTGACCCTTACCGGGTGTTGATTTGGCATTTGTTGGTGGGGGTTGGTTGGGCGCTGGAGTGGGATGGTAGGGTGCCGGGGTGGGATGATAGGGAGCCGGGGTGGGATGGTAGGGTGACGGGGTGGGATAGTAGGGAGCGGGGGTGGGGTGGTAAGGAGCCGGAGTGGGATAGTAGGGTGCCGGGGTGGGATGGTAGGGCGCCGGAGCGGGATGCTTAGCCTCACCCTCGTAGGAGACTTCGGCTACGTAGCCGCTGTAGTCATCGGAGTCGAAGTTGACTGTTTCAATTCGGCCGTCGGGAAGAGCGACGTGGTAGGAACCCGAGGTGACGACGCCGTCGCTCTTCTGCTCGTGGGCGTAATCGTTGCCGGAGTAGTCTTTGACGGCGTAAGCGAATTCGAAGGGCATACCAGGCTGATTGTAGGTTGGGCGAGGAGGAGGATTGTATCCGTAGACTGGGGGCGAGTCGGGTTGTGGACCGGCCCATGCCACAGCCACGGAGACGGAGAGGAGGACAATCTAAGGGAGTCAGATGGTCAGATAAATTAGTAGGTAAACAGAGAGGAACGACGAGACTAAATCATCTACGTTGCAAATATGAAATGTCAAAACCTAGCTTTAAATAATCTGAGAAAGAATGATATGACAATCCTTCCTTCATATCCAACATGAATGTCGTGCGCAGAGCCTTCCAAATAGCTAGAAGCAATAATTATGTGAACACAACCACATTTGATCATCGACGATTTTGATGTATCCAACACACGGTCAGCTAGCAATGTCGATGATCTAAGACCTTAAGACTTTGAAGGCGATCTTTGACTGAGGTCCAGACGTGCTTGGTGTAGACACTAGGCAAACGGTGATGGCTCAAGTGCTACTAACCTTCCACATAATGCTGATGGACTGAAACACTCGGCGATGCGAAGTGACGAATAGACGAAGAGGAGCTGCATTTATACGTTGGGCCTGCACGAAAGGAGCCTTTCATCATCAGCAGCAGGTGACGTTTGCGTGCGTTCGAGCCCGTGTTCTTGTGTGCGTGTATGTGTATTGAATTTTGTGTGCGTGCTTGTGTGTCTGGACGTGCGATTTAGAAATCCCTGACCTCACCTCACCTTTCCCAAAAATTAGTAAAACTCTAGCATGTCAACTCTTGTCGTTAATCAATATTGTACTGCTTATATTTGTGCTTTATACGTTCATTTAAGAAATCTTTAGGCTGGAAAGAGAAAAGTCAATGTTAATCTATGATTACATGGTAGCCGTATATTATACCGCGTGTGAGCAACGCTTTGCGTGTCCCCCCCCTAAAAAAAAGAATAGGATAGTGATAGTGATATATAGGATAACCGTGAGGTTTGCAATCACCTTCACTGAAATTGCCAATACAATTACTACCGTCACCATCACTAATACCATCGCTACCATTACTCATATTTCCATCACAACCACTACCATCATTATCACAAACACTACCACGAATATCATCACCATCACTACACCATCATCACCACCTCCACTGCCACCACCATCATCACCACTGCTTTGTTTTGATTTGGCTAAACGGAAGACCCTCTTCTTCCTTTCTCCATCCTTCATCTTGTGTCGGGAGCAATGACGGATACCTCCCTGGTTCATGTGGTGGGCCTGCAAGATGATGGACACTCTTTTTCAAAACCCATCAGCCACCTCACCTCCATCATGAGGTGCTGCCCTGAGGGGCTGACACTCAGTCTTTGAACTAAGTCCTGGTTTTGTCTATGTCAACTTTAACTGTATTTATAACACCTTTCCAATCATGTAGAGGTGAGAGCTGGCAAATGCCCTCAATTTACTACGTGTTAACTCTTGGGATTAACCTTTTGACCCCTCCAACAGTGTCAGGCAAAGTGAAAATCGGCATTGGCATGGGTTGACCATATTTGCAGCCGTCCTTTCGACCCTGATAATGGCGCAGGGCTAACGATTTCTTTTTTTTAGTGGTCATGCAAACTTCACCCGTTCTTCTGTCCTCCTGTGGTGGTAGTAGGACTGGCGATAGGAGCAGAGGTAGTAAAGTAACGTTGAAGAAAGTGATTTTTTAATTACCATAATGCTGTAAACAGTGATGATTGTAACCAAAAAATGAAAGACGAGAGAAAAATGGTAACAACGAAAATCTTAAAAATTTATGTTTTTCTCTTCTATTTCTCTATTGTTCTGATTTTTTTTTTTTTATCTTTTGAGAAAACGAGTGACAGTGAAATGACTCGCAATTGTTCCTCAAACCCGAAGACACGAGTTGGCGAAAGGGGGAAATAGAGAGCAAGTATGCTTGTGTATGCACACACACACGCGCACACACACACACACACACACACACACACACACACACACACACACACACACACACACACACACACACACACACACACACACACACACACACACACACACACAGGCACACACACGCGCGCGCGACAGAAAAAGCTACAATTTTCGTGGATCTCAAGGAGAGGGAGTACCTGTGTTGTATTAGTAGGAAAGGGGAAGCTCATTGTCTAGTTGGTAGGTCAATAACCTTAAAGTAAACATAAAGAAAATACGTATTCAAAATTACCTTAATGTTAACACAGAGAAGAGAAGCAAAAACAGCCTGCCGGTGATGAAATCACCGTTACCATACATCTAACCTTAAATTGTAATATAGAAACTAAAGTACGTCGCAGCGTACTGACACAAGGTATATGCTACAAGTTGTATTAAACTTAATCATATTATATATATGAGGAAAGTAAAATGATAAGAAAAGAAATATAACAAAATTACAAAACTGGCAATTTCCACACAAACCGTGCACTACCAGCGTCCCTTATTACCTGAGGCCAAGGCAACCAAAACCATCCTCTGTGAGCTGTTCGATATTGACCTTTTGGGTGTGACAGTGGTATACACCGACGACAGAGATAGGCGGGGGAGGGATGGGGGTTAAGCTTTGTGCTGGTAGGCAACTAACGACCAGCACGAGAAAGAAACAAAAGAGGGAAAAATGAACATTGGGTACGTGACAATATATATACATACACATATGTATATACATATATATATATATATATATATATATATATATATATATACATCTACACTGAATGGTTCCCAGCGATCAATATATATATATATATATATATGTGTATTTATATATATACATGTATATGTATATATATATATTTATATATACACACATATATATATACACATACATGTACATATATATATATATATATATTTATATATTATATATATATATATATATATATGTATATATATATATATATATATGTGTGTGTGTGTGTGTGTGTGTGTGCGTGTGTGTGTGTGTGTGTGTACATATGTGTTACAACGTAACATTGTTATGGTATCACTGTTATCTGATTTCATTCTTAACTGACGTTCACTTAGTATGTACCATAGAACAGAAACAAAAAACGCCCTCAAGACTTCCTAGAGTCACAGGGATTATAACTACTACTTTAGCTTTACTTTTGAGGATACCAGTGCCACCAGTTAGATAGATCCTCATTTCTCTCGAGCCGCTGGGTGTTGTCAAATCCCTCTACAGTCAATGAAGTCTCGCTTATGCTTGCATATACTCTAGGTTGAGCACTGAGATCATACAACTTATTTTATTTATCTGTCTCTTCATCTATTTTGTCAGTGTCTACCACAGTGCTATTATTTTGATGTGCCAACTCCAAGCTTATTACAGATGTTCTGTTCCATAGCTCAGTAAGTTGTGTCTATGCTGTTCTTTTTTGTGGTTCTTTAAAAAATCACTGGTAACAAGGATCCATGTGTACTGCAGAGGAAGGCAGCATTGGAGAGATGGTTCGTTTCTCTGTCTTCTATAACTTGGAAGAAGGATGATGATGTTGTGCTAGACGTATTTGCCTTAGGCACTATTACTTTACATTTCATTCACTCTCACGGGAACTCTACAGCTGTCAGGTTCCTGAAATGGAATGGAATTGTAGTGCTGTGTAGGGGCTTCAGACAATGGAGTAAGTCATCATCACCGGTTCCCTACTTCTTCGACAACAAGAATGACTTATTTGTTAAAATCGTCTTCAGGAGACCTTTTGTTAACAGTTGTTGGGGTAATTTTGATCGTCTTTTATTATTGGCAGTGTTGTCATTGTCGTTGGTGTCTTATTACTGTCGTAGTTGTTGTCAATGTAGTCATTGTTATTCGAGGTGTCATACTTTTGTTCATTTACCTGAATGTATTTACTTCATTGTAGTACTCAGGAGGAGAGATATACTAACAGGGTTATACCTATTTTTCTCGAACTATCATACATACCTTTGAATTTGTTTATGATATATAGAGTAAAATATTTCACCAGAAAAATGTGATGGAAATTGGCGCCAAGAAAATCACGAACATGACAAGAAAATCTTGTTTATTCTTCGATCATATATGACCAAACCTTACAAGAGCCACAGGAAGGAATGTTTTCCGTTTTTGTAGCCATAGAGTGTCAATTAGTTCTTCCTAAATTATGTATGAATAAATCAAGTGGACAGTGTCATTGTGACTAGAACATTGGAACCTTGACTGAGAAAGTGCTAATTACTTTGGTATTAGTAGGTCTGTGTAAAATGTTTTTTCATCACTGATAACCAGATCAGGACTGAATGAGAAGTGTGTGGTAAGTAGGGTAAGTATGGGCTCAAGAGAGGCGTGTGTGAATATGAAGATGGGTGTAACTGAGTAAAGGTCGATTATGTAGACGAGGACCTCAGTGATTGGTGCTCAGAGTGTCTGTGAGGCACATTTTCTCGAGGGGTTCTTGGCGCGCCACCCTCAATGGTGAGGGTGGCCTGACCCTCACCTGGAGGAGCTTAGGCATATGTTGGTGGGGGATGGTAGGGCGCTGGAGTGGGATGGTAGGGTGCCGGGGTGGGATGATAGGGAGCCGGGGTGGGATGGTAGGGTGCCGGGGTGGGATAGTAGGGAGCCGGGGTGGGGTGGTAAGGAGCCGGAGTGGGATGGTAGGGTGCTGGGGCCGGATGGTAGGGCGCAGGAGCGGGATGCTTAGCCTCACCCTCGTAGGAGACTTCGGCTACGTAGCCGCTGTAGTCATCGGAGTCGAAGTTGACTGTTTCAATTCGGCCGTCGGGAAGAGCGACGTGGTAGGAACCCGAGGTGACGACGCCGTCGCTCTTCTGCTCGTGGGCGTAATCGTTGCCGGAGTAGTCTTTGACGGCGTAAGCGAATTCGAAGGGCATACCAGGCTGATTGTAGGTTGGGCGAGGAGGAGGATTGTATCCGTAGACTGGGGGCGAGTCGGGTTGTGGACCGGCCCATGCCACAGCCACGGAGACGGAGAGGAGGACAATCTAAGGGAGTCAGATGGTCACATAATTTAGTAGGTAAACAGAGAGGAACGATGAGACTAAATCATGTATGTTGCAAATATGAAATGTTAAAACCTAGCTTTAAATACTCTGAGAAAGAATGATATGACAATCCTTCCTTTATATTCAACATGAATGTCGTGCGCGGAGCCTTTCGATTAGCTAGAAGCAATAATTATGTGAACACAACCACATTTGATCATCGACGATTTTGATGTATCCAACACACGGTCAGCCAGCAATGCCGATGATCTAAGACCTTAAGATTTTAAAGGCGATCTTTATCCGAGGTCCAGACGTGGTCGGTATCGACACTAGGCAAACGGCGATAGCTTAAGTGCCACTGACCTTCCACATGCTGCTGATGGATTGAGACACTCGGCGATGCGAACTGTCGAATGGACGGTGATGAGTTGCATTTATACGTTGGGCCTGCACGAAAGGAGCCCTTCATCAGGACCAGCAGGTGACGTTTGCGTGCGTTCGAGCCCGTGTTCTTGTGTGCGTGTATGTGTGTTGGATTTTGTGTGCGTGCTTGTGTGTCTGGGCGCGCGATTTGCAAATATCTTACGTCACCTTACCTTTCCCAAAAATTAGTAAAACTCTATCAGGTCAACTCTTGTCATTAATCAGTATTGTACTGCTTACATTTGTGCTTAGTCCGTTTATTTAAGAAATCTTTAAGCTGGAGAGAGAAAAATAAATGTTAATCTATGATTATATGGTAGCTGTATATTATACTGCCTGTTAGGAACCCTCTGTGGGTCCCCCCCTCAAAAAAAAAAAAAAAGTTGGATAGTGATTTATAAGAACACAGTGAGGTTTGCTATCACCTTCACTGAAATTGCTGCTACAATTACTACCGTTACCATCACAATACCATCGCTACCATCATCATTACTCTCATTTCCATTAGAATCACTACCACCATCATTACAAGGACCACCACGACTATCACCACCTCCACTGCCACCACCATCATCACCACTACCACTGTCGTTGTATCATCTTCATCACAATCATCTTCGTCATCATCATCGCTGATAGCATCACGTCGTTACCGAAGTGCTTTGTTTTGATTTGGCTGAACGGAAGAACCTCTCCTTCTTTTTTCCACCCTTCCGCTTGTGTCGGGAGCAGTGACGATCATCTCCCAGCTTCATTTGGTGGGGCTGCAAAATGATGGACACTCTTTTTCAAACTCCGTGAACCCTCTCATCTCCATCAAGAGCTGCTGCCCTGAGGGGCTGATACTCTGCCTGCGAACTGGGTCCTGACTCGTTCTGTCAATTTCAACTGTATTTCTTACACCTTTTTATCCATGGAGAGCCGACAACTGGCGAATGCGTGTTAACTCTCGGGATTATCCTTTTTATCTCTCCAACAGTGTCAGGCAAGATGACTCCGCCGCGAGAAGATCGGCATTGGCATGAGTCGACCTTGTTTGTAGCCTTACTTTTTACCCTGATAATGGTGGACCGGTAACAAGTTTTAGCCATTTTTTCCGTAGTAGTCATTCAAAATTCACCCGTTCTTATGTTCTCCTGTAGTGATAGAAAGGATAGTGATAGGAACAGAAGTAGAAGACTAGCGTTGAAGAAAAAGGATTTTTATGGATCATAAAGATGGATATAGTGGTAATTGTAACCAAAAAATGAATGACGAGGAAAAATTGTGAACACGAGAATATTGCTTATTAATGATTTTTCTTCATGAAAAACGTGACAAATGCTGTTTTTCCATCTGTCGAGAAATCGAGTGAGTCAAATGACTTGTGGTAGTTCCTCAAGCCTGTGCATATGAATTGGCGAAAGGGGGAAACAGAAAACAAGGATGCATGTGTATGCACACACACACACACACACACACACACACACACACACACACACACACACACACACACACACACACACACACACACACACACACACACACACACACACACACACACACAGACACATACACACACGCACACACACACACACACACACACACACACACACACACACACACACACACACACACACACACACATACACACACACACACACACACCCAGATTAGCTCAGAAGGGGATATGGCCTAAGTTGGAACAATACATTAATTTAAATTTATATATGATATTTGGGAGATAATGATGTACAAACAATGGCTTTGCTGCTCTGGATATGCCAACTGTGCTTTGCCGGCTGTGCTCTCGCTTCGCTCGCAGGGGCGCTTCACGGCCCCTTCCCCTGAGCTAGCAAATCTTAGCCCGGCGAAGGCGATGCGTGCTGATTTGTAAATAAAAGGACCAAATATGAAGTGTTAAGATTTTTTATTTGCTTTCGGGAGCACGACCTGCCTTGAGGTACCCACCTAATCTTGTAAAAAAAAAAAAAAAAAAAAAAAAAAAAAAAAATCCTTGTGCAACCCGTCACCTTTGTCAGATTTTTTTTTCCGGGTTCTGGGAAGTATTGAGTGAGGTGATGACCTCATTACCAGGAGAACAGGAAGTTAATTTTTAAAGGTATAAGAAACAAGTTGGAACCGCATATGATTTTAAAGTTGGGTATGACATATTGGAGAGTAGGAGACCCAACAAGCGTTATTCTACAATTAGGTAAATATACACACACACACATACACACACACGCACACAAAAAACATGCAAGCACACACACATAGACACATACACACACGCGCGCGCGCGCGCGCATACACATGCACACATAGACATATATATACATATATATATATGTATATATATATGTATATATATATATATATAAAGAGACTGCAGCATACTTCAAGCTATCCACAATGTCAGCAGCAGCAACATATAGATGGTCTATTGCACCAAGATCCAGAGATTTTGTATAACAAACACAACGACTGACATATTCGGGCTAGTCGCAAGATATTGTGCTCTTTCGGATTATGCAGTAGGGTGTATTGGCGCACCTCTAGGATAAGTGTAGGAAACCGTTTTAAGATCCTGGAAGAAAAAACCCTTTTGGGAGTTAGTAGGGCGTATGAAATATTCTAACATCAACTCGTTCGAGTCCCATTTGTTACAAGAAGCCTGACAACTGGCGACTGTTCATTTCCTGTCAGCACGTTACATAGAAACAGATCTACACTAATACAACATAGACAACATCCCAAACCTTCCTCCAAGAGAGATCTATGGGAAAACCCGAGGACCTTTACCAGACACTGTGGGGCTGCAAGTTTCAAGTCACTGAAACTGGAGGTAGCAATTATCATTCTGAATTTCATACATGAAAGTGTGTTTGTTTCATAACCTAAATAGTCTAACTATGTGACTATAAGAGGTTTCCCCCATCAGTCTCCATCTTTGTGACTGCGTCACGGGCCGCTCCCCAACCCGATTCTCCCCCATTTTCCCGATAACTTCCTCCTCAGAAGGTACAGAGTTGGCAGTTATTGTGATATCATTTAATGTATGAGGTAACACAACACTTGTGCCAGAATCAGAAGCCACATCATCACTGTTATAGAATTTTTCATCTTCGCTATTTCAACTAGGCTAATTCTCACTTTCGTTACCCACTATTTTTGCATCTTCTAGGGTGAGCTTTCCAACCTTGATTACATTGGACTCATTATCGGTAGTTAAAGTATAAATTTGTTGTTCACTGACCCCCGTTTTCTTCAAGGAAGCAGCTAAATTAGCCCGAACCTCGGCATCAGTTGCTCGTTCCATCATTTCTCTAACAACAGCTGTTATAACTTTCAGCTTACCGTTGGTGATGGCCCGAAAATTTGTACCAATGTGAGGTTCCTCCATCTACATAATATCAAGTAATTAGTCGCGGTGCACAGTGGTTATGGACTACCTAAAAAAGACATCCCTCTCACGTGGGATCAGTGTTTGTAGGAAGGGAAGAGAAGTTTGTAGGAAAATAGAAATATAGGCGTGTATAAAAAAGGGCTTTTGCCACTGGGTGCTTTAGGAATATTTGTTAGAATACGTATGTGTCGTGGTTTAAGAGACATGAACAGGGGACTCGAAGTTCGAGGCCTGCATTAGTAATTAGGGGAAATATTTTTGGGGATACTTATTAGCAACATCTCAACTAAATTAGTTAGGAAAGGAGTCGGAGCCTCAGTCGTAGGGACGATCAGACAGATGGAGAGATTTTGGTGGTAGATAAACTGAAATGAGAAGATGCAGTAATAGAGTTAGAAATGAAATGAATTTCAGTAGGAGAGAAGGCGTATGTAGATGTTTGAGCGAATGGACGTGTTTTATGACTGCAATGTACTATGTGTGTGTGCCATGCAGAGAAGGCTGCTGCTTCCATGCTGGTATACATGCAATATAACATGCATATAATATAGTAAAATTTACGAGTCATAGCCTGTTCCCAGCCGATGAAACGGGTATTCTGAAGTAGCGGAGCCGCTTTGCCGGCGAGACGAAGAAAGGCTATTTGGTCGCACTAATAGAATGGAAATATCCAGTGAAGACTGATCCTGGCCAGAAGAGTTTCTATTGAGAGTACACGAGCGTCCTGGTGACAGTACGAGGTCAAGCCAGGAAGCGTGTTAACTGCATGGAGGCAAGTAGGTAAGTGACGGCGGCCTGCTCACCTGTCCTCATGCACTTCTCCTCATTGGCTCACGCCTCACACATGATTGACTCAGTCATGCACTGCTTGAGCCGGTAGATTTGTACAAATAGCCTGTAAATTTGCCAATAAAGCATTCTAGATCACGAGCGAGCGGGTGGTCTGTGCTAGGTACTCCATAGTCCATTCTAGACCTTACTCAAATTGCCCACCATTACACACCAACTCAGCAGAGGTCAGACGTCGCTCTTCGGTCCAGTTCTCTCAACCAGCGTCCATCAATCTTCGCCGGCCGGTCGCGGCGGAGGAGTTTTTTATCCTATGCTGCTGACCGGTCTGGCACACGCCTGACCTCTTCGTTGACGCTGGCATTAGAACATTTGGGTAAATTGAGTTTCAACCCAGGAAAACGTTGCAGGATTAAGGACAGCTTATGGAAGTGACTTTCCACATCCTTGGAACTTAAAATCAAATCATTCAGATACACAAAACACACACACACACACACACACACACACACACACACACACACACACACACACACACACACACACACACACACACACACACACACACACACACACACACACACACACACACACACACACACACACACACACACACACACACACACACACACAGGCACACACACACGCGCGAGCGCGCGACAGTCGAAGTGACAGCGAAGATTGGACTCCAGAAAAAAGAATACAATTTTCGTAGATCTCAACGAGAGGGAGGACCTGTGTTGTATTAGTAGGAAAGGGGAAAGCTCATGGTCTAGTGGGGAGGTGAATAAAAAGGAGAAGGGGAGGGATTACTCAGGAAAATGGAAGGAAACGAGGAAGGGGAAGAGTGGGCCCCGTATGTCAGAAAGAATGTTAACAAGAGATGCGCACGTGATAGAGGTGAAGTGGAAGAGGCTAGTAAAAATGTAAAAATTAGAAATATAGATACGAGCAGCACAATAGAAGGTGAAGATGATTATTTCTACGAATTTAATGAGGGAGGAGATGACAACCTCTCCCGATTAACATGTCTAAAGGAAAAACTAGCAAAATTAAACGAATGTTGGGAGGTTAGGTTCAGTCAACCTACACGGATTACACAAAGAGCTGATAAATTGAAAGAACAATTGAAGGAGAACAAATCCTAAATATATATACATATATACATATATATGTATATATTTATATATATATATATATATATATATGTATATATGTATATATATATATAATGTTGAGACATTCTGACAGGTTGATGTAAGCGGAATAGGAAACACAGGAGTCTTAGTCTTGAGTTTATTCCTGACTAGTTTCGCAGGTATGCTTTTTCAAAGGAATATGTGTACAAACGGGCTGTGGGCATTATATACATGGGGTGGACCTCACCACCTCTCCGAGTTGCCATAGTTGGTGGCGAATGTGAACATCACATTGTGGCTCACGTAACAATGAAGACATTTTTACAATTAAATATGATAACACTAATACCAAAGAAATTATTAATAGAAAATGTAACAATAGTAGTGAAAACGATGAAGATAAATATTTAATAATATTAACAATAATAACAAAATTGATAGTAGCAATACAGGAAATAATAACAATAAAATAAAAGTAATAATAATAAAAACTATAATAAAAATAAAAATGATCAAGAAATAGTTATTAATAGTAATTATGACAATAATAGTGAAAACAATGATAATAAAAACGAAAAATTAAATAAATATTTAAATAGTAACAATAATAATAACAATAATAATGATAATGAAAGTAATAATAATAAAGATGGTAATAATAAAAATAAAAATAAAAATGTAATGATAAAATTATAAATATAATGATAGAAATAATAAATAATAGTTATAATAACAATGATAATAATGATAATAGTGTTGAAAATAAATAGTAACAAATAGCATTAAAAGAATAAATCATGATAAAAAGTTGGGGCAAGGTAGCATGGAGGAACTTCAGAGTGAAAGGAAGAAAGCTGGGGAGGGTAGGCCGAAGTGGGAAAAAGGTATCTACTTAGGGTCGGGTGGTCTGTGAAGCCATTCTTGGAGGGCAAGTGTCGCGGTAGATTTTGTCCATTTCGAGTCACCAGTTCTCTTGTTTGTGTTTTTGTGGTTGGCAATGTAAAGTGATTCAATTATTTTCCGTTGTTTCTTGTGTAGTCCTTTAGCTAGAATGGTGGAACCCTCCCAGTTAGGCAAATGTCCCTCTGTGTCAATGTGGTTAACTAGAGCGTTGGTTTCTCGGTGGTGTCTAATGTCCGCTTTGTGTTCCTTGAGTCTGTTGTTAAGTCCTCTGTATGTCTCTCCGTAGTATGCACAGTCACATCCTTTGCAGGGAATTTTGTAAACGATGCTATTGTCACGGTTCGTCTTGGTTCTGTTGGTGGTCAAGTGTCCTATTTTCTTCCCTGTGTCATTTACTATGATGAGTCCTGTCTGTCTCAACGTTTTGGAAAGCATGTGAGAGAGGCCAGAGTTAGGAACCACAAGGTATCGTAAATTTGTCCTCTCTTCACATCCTTTCCTCTGTCTGATTTTAATGGCTTTCCGTAGTGACGTCCCTAACATGCCCTCTGGGTACCTTAGGTTCCTGAACGCAGCGGTTACGTATTCAATTTCCTCTTGTAAATACTCTTCGCTGCATATTCTAAGAGCCCTAAGGTAAAACCCAATGATAACCCCTGATTTGGTCTTCTCGTCGTGTGCGCTAAAATAGTGGATGAAGTCGTCTTTGTTTGTCGGTTTACGGTATACCTTGAACCTAGCGCTGCTGTCCGATCTGATGACGACAGCGTCTAGGAAAGGTAGGGAACCGTTGGTCTCTTCCTCTACTGTGAATTTAATTCTTTTGTCCACGTTGTTCAGTTGTTCCAGTATGTTTCTTGTGTCGTTTGTATTGCTACTATCAATTTTGTTATTATTGTTAATATTATTAAATATTTATCTTCATCGTTTTCACTACTATTGTTACATTTTCTATTAATAATTTCTTTGGTATTAGTGTTATCATATTTAATTGTAAAAATGTCTTCATTGTTACGTGAGCCACAATGTGATGTTCACATTCGCCACCAACTATGGCAACTCGGAGAGGTGGTGAGGTCCACCCCATGTATATAATGCCCACAGCCCGTTTGTACACATATTCCTTTGAAAAAGCATACCTGCGAAACTAGTCAGGAATAAACTCAAGACTAAGACTCCTGTGTTTCCTATTCCGCTTACATCATATATATATAAGAATTAAAAAAACAGTTAAAAGAAGTAAAGGATGAGAATGAGGAATTAATGAAAATTTATAAAGAGAATAAAGAGTCCATAGCAAAAGAGGTACAGGGTTGGAGAAAAGTCTGAGTGAACAACAAATTTAATTTAGAGATACAGTAAATCCACAGATAAAAGAACAAACTAAGGACACAGTTATTAAAGTGATGAGAAAGAAGGAGAATATAGTAAGAGACTTAGCGGATAAAAAGAAATGTATAATTATGTTTGGGATGGAAGAAAAGCATAATCGAAATAGGACTACACGAGTAAAAGAGGAGAAGGAAAAAGTAAACAAGGTATTAAAAGTAGTTCAAGAAGATGAATAAGAAACAGGGAAAGAAATTGAAGAAATATGTAGACTAGGGAAATACAATATAGATAAGACCAGATCAATTGGAGAAAAAGAGAGATGAATAAAGAGGAAAAAGAGGAAGAGGAAACAAGAAGAATAGAAGCCAAGGAGAAAAACAAAACAAAAACAGAACAGAGTCAGACAAAGAGAAATTCTATTGGAGAGTAGTGGATATGAAAGTGAGGAAATGGTTCATAGCAGAGAAAAACGAAAGGGAAACAGAAAACAGAATGAAGCTAGCAGAAAATTGAAAGTGCCTTACACAAATACAGATGGATTAATAACAGGCTTGAATGAATTGAATGATTACCTGAAGGAAAAATAACCGGACATAATGGGAATTGTAGGGACAAAATTGAAAGGTCCACTACCACCCAACAGTGTAGGACATGGTGTATATTACTATTGGATTAGAAACAGAGAGCTAAAACAAGGGGGTGGAGTTATGTTCCTGACTAAGAAGGATATAAATGTGAGGAATGTTACATATAGAAAGAATAGAGATGATTTTGATGGAAGTGGAGGACAGGGATGGGAAAAGCCTATTTGACACTCAGTCCTAGATTCAACAAAATTTGGGTCTAAGACCAATCAAAAAACCTCACACCAGACATACGATGTATTTTCTCATGTCTATAAAAATGCATGTTGTAATAAATAGGTTGTTACAATATCTTGTGGAAAAAGGTACCCGCAAAAGGAGAAAGGTGGATGGTTACCAATTGGTCGAGAAGACGGAGATAACAGAGTGAAGGAGGTTTGAAACCTCCCTGAAATACTCGTATCTGAGTTTTTAGGTCAATGGAGCTGAAATGATACATCAAAGGATAACCGTATTACAGCTTAATCACTTACATACTGACCTTAAAGTAAACATAAAGAAAGTACGTATTCAAAACTACCTTAATGTTAACACAGAGAAGAGAAGCAGAAACAGCAAGAAAATTAACTGGTAACTCGGGTGCACAATGCGCATGCCCAGCCTGCCGGTGATGAAATCACCGTTACCATACATCTAACCTTAAATGATAATATAGAAACTAAAGTACGTCGCAGCGTACTGACACGAGGTATATGCTACAAGTTGTATTAAACTTAATCACATTATATATATATGAGGAAAGTAAGATGATAAGAAAAGAAATATAACAAAATTACAAAACTGGGAATTTACACACAAACCGTGCCCCAGGAGCGTCCCTATCACCTGAGGCCAGGGCAACCAAAACCTCCCTCTGTGAGCTATTCGATATTGACCTTTTGGGTGTGACAGTGGTATACAACGACGACAGAGATAGGCGGGGGAGGGATGGGGGTTAAGCTTCGTGCTGGTAGGCAACTAACGATCAGCACGAGAAAGAAACAAAAGAGGGAAAAATGAACATTGGGTACGTGACAAAATATATACATACATACATATATGTATATATATATATATATATATATATGTACATATATATATTTATGTATATATATACATGTATATGTATATATATATTTATATATACACACATATATATATATACATATACATATATATATATATATATATATATATATATATATATATATACGTGTGTGTGTGTGTGTACATATGTGTTACAATGTAACATTGTTATGGTATCACTGTTATCTGATTTCATTCTTAACTGACGTTCACTTAGTATGTACCATAGAACAGAAAAAAAAAACGCCCTCAAGACTTCCTAGAGTCACAGGGATTATAACTACTACTTTAGCTTGACTTTTGAGGATACCAGTGCCACCAGTTAGATAGATCCTCATTTCTCTCGAGCCGCTGGGTGTTGTCAAATCCCTCTACAGTCAATGAAGTCTGGCTTATGCTTGCATATACTCTAGCTTAACCACTGAGATCATACAACTTATTTTATTTATCTGTCTCTTCATCTATTTTGTCAGTGTCTACATCAGTGCTATTATTTTGATGTGCCAACTCCAAGCTTATTACAGATGTTCTGTTCCATAACTCAGTAAGTTGTGTCTATTATGTTTTTTTTTTGTGGTTCTTTAAAAAATCACTGGAAACAAGGATCCACGTGTACTGCAGAGGAAGGCAACATTGGAGAGATGGTTCGTTTCTCTGTCTTCTATAAATTGGAGGAAGGATGATGATGTTGTGGTAGACGTATTTGCCTTAGGCACCATTACTTTATATATCATTCACTCTCACGGGAACTCTCCAGCTGTCAGGTTTCCTGAAATGGAATGGAATTGTAGTGCTGTGGAGGGGCTTCAGACAATGGAATAAGTCATCATTACCGGTTCCCTACTTCTTCGACAACAAGAATGACTTATTTGCCAACCCATATTCTAAAAGACTAACAGCCTGCAACACTTTGCAACATGTAGGTAGACACCTAGGGAATCTGTTAGTCAAGCTGTGGCAGTGCCGTACTATATCGTCGAAACATGTGTTACATATTTTGTGTGTGTGTCTTGTTCACAAGCTTCCATTCCTTACCGAGTAGTGTATTTGTGCTATAGTGAGACATAATTACGTCCTTAACACAAAGTTTTAAGTATGAACAGCTCACCTTACAGGAGGCACAGAGTTGGCAATTTCTATGAAATAAATCAATATATGAGGCAACAACGAACTAGCGAGAGAATCAAAAGCCACGTCGTTACTGTCACAGAAAATTTAATCTTTGTCATTTCAACTAGGCTGATTCTCACTCTCGTTACCCACTATGTGCATATCTTTCAGGATAAGCTTTCCAACCTTGAATACATTGGAATCATTATGATTAGTTAAAGTATATATATATATATATGTTATTTACTGATTCCTACTTTCTCTAAGCGAGCAATCAGATTAGCCCAAACCTCGGCATGAGTTGCTCGTTCTGTCATTTCTCTAACTGCAGCTGTTATAGCTTTCAGCTTATGTTAGAAATATGGAAAATCCCACTGGACAGTCTGTGTGCTATATTTCATTTGAAAAATATCCGAGAAAGGTTCATACAATATATCAGTGGGCTTGCTTCTTCTAGGTCACTTGGTAAAGGAAATATTCCAATTTAAAATGCAACAGCCAATAATGGTAACAATACAATTGCAATAATTGAGGTGAAACGGATGTAGGACAGGCTCTGGTCTAGAAAAGGAGATTGGCCTGTTATTTGTTAAAATCGTCTTCAGGAGACCTTTTCTTAACAGTAGTTGGGGTAATTTTGATCGTCTTTAATTATTGGCAGTGTTGTCATTGTCGTTGGTGTCTTATTACTGTCGTAGTTGTTTTCATTGTAGTCATTGCTATTCCAGGTGTCATACTTTTGTTCATTTACCTGAATGTATTTACTTCATTGTAATACTCAGGAGGAGAGATAAACTCACAGGATCATACCTATTTTTCTGGAACTAGTATGCATACTTTTGAATTTGTTTATGATATATAGACTAAAATATTTCACCAGAAAAAAGTGAGGGAAATTGCCGCCAAGAAAATTACGAACATGACAACAAAATCTTGTTTATTCGTCACTCATATACAACCAAACCTTACAAGAGCCACAGGAAGGAAGGTTTTCCGTTTTTGCAGCCATAGAGTGTCAATTAGTTCTTCCTAGATTATGTATGAAAAAATCAAGTGGACAGTGTCATGGTGACTAGAACATTGGAACTTTGACTGAGAAAGTGCTAATTACTTTGGTATTAGTAGGTCTGAGTAAAATGATAAACTGATAACCAGATCAGGACTGAATGAGAAGTGTGTGGTAAGTGGGGTAAGTATGGGCTCAAGAGAGGCGTGTGTGAATATGAAGATGGATGTAAGTGAGTAAAGGTCGATTATGTAGACGAGGACCTCAGTAATTGGTGCTCAGAGTGTCTGTGAGGCACCTTCTCTCGAGGGGTTCTTGGCGCGCCACCCCCATTGAGGGTGGCCTGACCCTTACCCGGAGGAGCTTAGGCATATGTTGGTGGGGGATGGTAGGGCGCTGGAGTGGGATGGTAGGGTGCCGGGGTGGGATGATAGGGAGCCGGGGTGGGATGGTAGGGTGACGGGGTGGGATAGTAGGGAGCGGGGGTGGGGTGGTAAGGAGCCGGAGTGGGATAGTAGGGTGCCGGGGTGGGATGGTAGGGCGCCGGAGCGGGATGCTTAGCCTCACCCTCGTAGGAGACTTCGGCTACGTAGCCGCTGTAGTCATCGGAGTCGAAGTTGACTGTTTCAATTCGGCCGTCGGGAAGAGCGACGTGGTAGGAACCCGAGGTGACGACGCCGTCGCTCTTCTGCTCGTGGGCGTAATCGTTGCCGGAGTAGTCTTTGACGGCGTAAGCGAATTCGAAGGGCATACCAGGCTGATTGTAGGTTGGGCGAGGAGGAGGATTGTATCCGTAGACTGGGGGCGAGTCGGGTTGTGGACCGGCCCATGCCACAGCCACGGAGACGGAGAGGAGGACAATCTAAGGGAATCAGATGATCATATAAATTAGTAGGTAAACAGAGAGGAACGACGAGACTAAATCATCTACGTTGCAAATATGAAATGTCAAAACCTAGCTTTAAATAATCTGAGAAAGAATGATATGACAATCCTTCCTTCATATCCAACATGAATGTCGTGCGCAGAGCCTTCCAAATAGCTAGAAGCAATAATTATGTGAACACAACCACATTTGATCATCGACGATTTTGATGTATCCAACACACGGTCAGCTAGCAATGTCGATGATCTAAGACCTTAAGACTTTGAAGGCGATCTTTGACTGAGGTCCAGACGTGCTTGGTGTAGACACTAGGCAAACGGTGATGGCTCAAGTGCTACTAACCTTCCACATAATGCTGATGGACTGAAACACTCGGCGATGCGAAGTGACGAATAGACGAAGAGGAGCTGCATTTATACGTTGGGCCTGCACGAAAGGAGCCTTTCATCATCAGCAGCAGGTGACGTTTGCGTGCGTTCGAGCCCGTGTTCTTGTGTGCGTGTATGTGTATTGAATTTTGTGTGCGTGCTTGTGTGTCTGGACGTGCGATTTAGAAATCCCTGACCTCACCTCACCTTTCCCAAAAATTAGTAAAACTCTAGCATGTCAACTCTTGTCGTTAATCAATATTGTACTGCTTATATTTGTGCTTTATACGTTCATTTAAGAAATCTTTAGGCTGGAAAGAGAAAAGTCAATGTTAATCTATGATTACATGGTAGCCGTATATTATACCGCGTGTGAGCAACGCTTTGCGTGTCCCCCCCCTAAAAAAAAGAATAGGATAGTGATAGTGATATATAGGATAACCGTGAGGTTTGCAATCACCTTCACTGAAATTGCCAATACAATTACTACCGTCACCATCACTAATACCATCGCTACCATTACTCATATTTCCATCACAACCACTACCATCATTATCACAAACACTACCACGAATATCATCACCATCACTACACCATCATCACCACCTCCACTGCCACCACCATCATCACCACTACCACTGTCGTCGTATCATCATCATCACAATCATTATCGTCATCATCACCACTGATAGTATCACGTCGTTACCGAAGTGCTTTGTTTTGATTTGGCTAAACGGAAGACCCTCTTCTTCCTTTCTCCATCCTTCATCTTGTGTCGGGAGCAATGACGGATACCTCCCTGGTTCATGTGGTGGGCCTGCAAGATGATGGACACTCTTTTTCAAAACCCATCAGCCACCTCACCTCCATCATGAGGTGCTGCCCTGAGGGGCTGACACTCAGTCTTTGAACTAAGTCCTGGTTTTGTCTATGTCAACTTTAACTGTATTTATAACACCTTTCCAATCATGTAGAGGTGAGAGCTGGCAAATGCCCTCAATTTACTACGTGTTAACTCTTGGGATTAACCTTTTGACCCCTCCAACAGTGTCAGGCAAAGTGAAAATCGGCATTGGCATGGGTTGACCATATTTGCAGCCGTCCTTTCGACCCTGATAATGGCGCAGGGCTAACGATTTCTTTTTTTTAGTGGTCATGCAAACTTCACCCGTTCTTCTGTCCTCCTGTGGTGGTAGTAGGACTGGCGATAGGAGCAGAGGTAGTAAAGTAACATTGAAGAAAGTGATTTTTATGGACCATAATGCTATAAAAAGTGATGATTGTAACCAAAAAATGAAAGACGAGAGAAAAATGGTAATAACGAGAATCTTAATAATTAAGGTTTTTCTCTTCTATTTCTCTATTGTTCTGATTTTTTTTTTTTATATCTATCGAGAAAACGAGTGACAGTCAAATGACTCGCAATTGTTCCTCAAACCCGAAGACACGAGTTGGCGAAAGGGGGAAATAGAGAGCAAGTATGCTTATGTATGCACACACACGCACACACACACACACACACACACACACACACACACACACACACACACACACACACACACACACACACACACACACACACACACACACACACACAGGCACACACACGCGCGCGCGACAGAAAAAGCTACAATTTTCGTGGATCTCAAGGAGAGGGAGTACCTGTGTTGTATTAGTAGGAAAGGGGAAGCTCATTGTCTAGTTGGTAGGTCAATAACCTTAAAGTAAACATAAAGAAAATACGTATTCAAAATTACCTTAATGTTAACACAGAGAAGAGAAGCAAAAACAGCCTGCCGGTGATGAAATCACCGTTACCATACATCTAACCTTAAATTGTAATATAGAAACTAAAGTACGACGCAGCGTACTGACACAAGGCATATGCAACAAGTTGTATTAAACTTAATCACATTATATATATGAGGAAAGTAAAATGATAAGAAAAGAAATATAACAAAATTACAAAACTGGCAATTTACACACAAACCGTGCCCTAGCAGCGTCCCTATTACCTGAGGCCAGGGCAACCAAAACCTCTCTCTGTGAGGTATTCGATATTAACCCTTTGGGTGTGACAGTGGTATACAACGACGACAGAGATAGGCGGGGGAGGGATGGGGGTTAAGCTTTGTGCTGGTAGGCAACTAACGACCAGCACGAGAAAGAAACAAAAGAGGGAAAAATGAACATTGGGTACGTGACAATATATATACATACACATATGTATATACATATATATATACATATATATATACATATATATATATATATATATATATATATATATATATATATATATAAATCTACACTGAATGGTTCCCAGCGATCAATATATATATATATATATATATATATATATATATATATATATATGTGTGTATTTTGTATATTTACATGTATATGTATATATATATTTTATATATACACACATATATATATACATATACATGTACATATATATATATATATATATATATATGTGTGTATATATATATATATATATGTATATATTATATATATATATATATATATGTGTGTGTGTGTGTGTGTGTGTGTGTGTGTGTGTGTGTGTGTGTACATATGTGTTACAACGTAACATTGTTATGGTATCACTGTTATCTGATTTCATTCTTAACTGACGTTCACTTAGTATGTACCATAGAACAGAAAAAAAACGCCCTCAAGACTTCCTAGAGTCACAGGGATTATACCTACTACTTTAGCTTGACTTTTGAGGATACCAGTGCCGCCAGTTAGATAGATCTTCATTTCTCTCGAGCCGCTGGGTGTTGTCAAATCCCTCTACAGTCAATGAAGTCTCGCTTATGCTTGCATATACTCTAGGTTGAGCACTGAGATCATACAACTTATTTTATTTATCTGTCTCTTCATCTATTTTGTCAGTGTCTACCACAGTGCTATTATTTTGATGTGCCAACTCCAAGCTTATTACAGATGTTCTGTTCCATAGCTCAGTAAGTTGTGTCTATGCTGTTCTTTTTTGTGGTTCTTTAAAAAATCACTGGTAACAAGGATCCATGTGTACTGCAGAGGAAGGCAGCATTGGAGAGATGGTTCGTTTCTCTGTCTTCTATAACTTGGAAGAAGGATGATGATGTTGTGCTAGACGTATTTGCCTTAGGCACTATTACTTTACATTTCATTCACTCTCACGGGAACTCTACAGCTGTCAGGTTCCTGAAATGGAATGGAATTGTAGTGCTGTGTAGGGGCTTCAGACAATGGAGTAAGTCATCATTACCGGTTCCCTACTTCTTCGACAACAAGAATGACTTATTTGTTAAAATCGTCTTCAGGAGACCTTTTGTTAACAGTTGTTGGGGTAATTTTGATCGTCTTTTATTATTGGCAGTGTTGTCATTGTCGTTGGTGTCTTATTACTGTCGTAGTTGTTGTCAATGTAGTCATTGTTATTCGAGGTGTCATACTTTTGTTCATTTACCTGAATGTATTTACTTCATTGTAGTACTCAGGAGGAGAGATATACTCACAGGGTTATACCTATTTTTCTCGAACTATCATACATACCTTTGAATTTGTTTATGATATATAGAGTAAAATATTTCACCAGAAAAATGTGATGGAAATTGGCGCCAAGAAAATCACGAACATGACAAGAAAATCTTGTTTATTCTTCGATCATATATGACCAAACCTTACAAGAGCCACAGGAAGGAATGTTTTCCGTTTTTGTAGCCATAGAGTGTCAATTAGTTCTTCCTAAATTATGTATGAATAAATCAAGTGGACAGTGTCATTGTGACTAGAACATTGGAACCTTGACTGAGAAAGTGCTAATTACTTTGGTATTAGTAGGTCTGTGTAAAATGTTTTTTCATCACTGATAACCAGATCAGGACTGAATGAGAAGTGTGTGGTAAGTAGGGTAAGTATGGGCTCAAGAGAGGCGTGTGTGAATATGAAGATGGGTGTAACTGAGTAAAGGTCGATTATGTAGACGAGGACCTCAGTGATTGGTGCTCAGAGTGTCTGTGAGGCACATTTTCTCGAGGGGTTCTTGGCGCGCCACCCTCAATGGTGAGGGTGGCCTGACCCTCACCTGGAGGAGCTTAGGCATATGTTGGTGGGGGATGGTAGGGCGCTGGAGTGGGATGGTAGGGTGCCGGGGTGGGATGATAGGGAGCCGGGGTGGGATGGTAGGGTGCCGGGGTGGGATAGTAGGGAGCCGGGGTGGGGTGGTAAGGAGCCGGAGTGGGATGGTAGGGTGCTGGGGCCGGATGGTAGGGCGCAGGAGCGGGATGCTTAGCCTCACCCTCGTAGGAGACTTCGGCTACGTAGCCGCTGTAGTCATCGGAGTCGAAGTTGACTGTTTCAATTCGGCCGTCGGGAAGAGCGACGTGGTAGGAACCCGAGGTGACGACGCCGTCGCTCTTCTGCTCGTGGGCGTAATCGTTGCCGGAGTAGTCTTTGACGGCGTAAGCGAATTCGAAGGGCATACCAGGCTGATTGTAGGTTGGGCGAGGAGGAGGATTGTATCCGTAGACTGGGGGCGAGTCGGGTTGTGGACCGGCCCATGCCACAGCCACGGAGACGGAGAGGAGGACAATCTAAGGGAGTCAGATGGTCACATAATTTAGTAGGTAAACAGAGAGGAACGATGAGACTAAATCATGTATGTTGCAAATATGAAATGTTAAAACCTAGCTTTAAATACTCTGAGAAAGAATGATATGACAATCCTTCCTTTATATTCAACATGAATGTCGTGCGCGGAGCCTTTCGATTAGCTAGAAGCAATAATTATGTGAACACAACCACATTTGATCATCGACGATTTTGATGTATCCAACACACGGTCAGCCAGCAATGCCGATGATCTAAGACCTTAAGATTTTAAAGGCGATCTTTATCCGAGGTCCAGACGTGGTCGGTATCGACACTAGGCAAACGGCGATAGCTTAAGTGCCACTGACCTTCCACATGCTGCTGATGGATTGAGACACTCGGCGATGCGAACTGTCGAATGGACGGTGATGAGTTGCATTTATACGTTGTGCCTGCACGAAAGGAGCCCTTCATCAGGACCAGCAGGTGACGTTTGCGTGCGTTCGAGCCCGTGTTCTTGTGTGCGTGTATGTGTGTTGGATTTTGTGTGCGTGCTTGTGTGTCTGGGCGCGCGATTTGCAAATATCTTACGTCACCTTACCTTTCCCAAAAATTAGTAAAACTCTATCAGGTCAACTCTTGTCATTAATCAGTATTGTACTGCTTACATTTGTGCTTAGTCCGTTTATTTAAGAAATCTTTAAGCTGGAGAGAGAAAAATAAATGTTAATCTATGATTATATGGTAGCTGTATATTATACTGCCTGTTAGGAACCCTCTGTGGGTCCCCCCCTCAAAAAAAAAAAAAAAGTTGGATAGTGATTTATAAGAACACAGTGAGGTTTGCTATCACCTTCACTGAAATTGCTGCTACAATTACTACCGTTACCATCACAATACCATCGCTACCATCATCATTACTCTCATTTCCATTAGAATCACTACCACCATCATTACAAGGACCACCACGACTATCACCACCTCCACTGCCACCACCATCATCACCACTACCACTGTCGTTGTATCATCTTCATCACAATCATCTTCGTCATCATCATCGCTGATAGCATCACGTCGTTACCGAAGTGCTTTGTTTTGATTTGGCTGAACGGAAGAACCTCTCCTTCTTTTTTCCACCCTTCCGCTTGTGTCGGGAGCAGTGACGATCATCTCCCAGCTTCATTTGGTGGGGCTGCAAAATGATGGACACTCTTTTTCAAACTCCGTGAACCCTCTCATCTCCATCAAGAGCTGCTGCCCTGAGGGGCTGATACTCTGCCTGCGAACTGGGTCCTGACTCGTTCTGTCAATTTCAACTGTATTTCTTACACCTTTTTATCCATGGAGAGCCGACAACTGGCGAATGCCCCCAATTCACTACGTGTTAACTCTCGGGATTATCCTTTTTATCTCTCCAACAGTGTCAGGCAAGATGACTCCGCCGCGAGAAGATCGGCATTGGCATGAGTCGACCTTGTTTGTAGCCTTACTTTTGACCCTGATAATGGTGGACCGGTAACAAGTTTTAGCCATTTTTTCCGTAGTAGTCATTCAAAATTCACCCGTTCTTATGTTCTCCTGTAGTGATAGAAAGGATAGTGATAGGAACAGAAGTAGAAGACTAGCGTTGAAGAAAAAGGATTTTTATGGATCATAAAGATGGATATAGTGGTAATTGTAACCAAAAAATGAATGACGAGGAAAAATTGTGAACACGAGAATATTGCTTATTAATGATTTTTCTTCATGAAAAACGTGACAAATGCTGTTTTTCCATCTGTCGAGAAATCGAGTGAGTCAAATGACTTGTGGTAGTTCCTCAAGCCTGTGCATATGAATTGGCGAAAGGGGGAAACAGAAAACAAGGATGCATGTGTATGCACACACACACACACACACACACACACACACACACACACACACACACACACACACACACACACACACACACACACACACACACACACAGACACATACACACACGCACACACACACACACACACACACACACACACACACACACACACACACACACACACACACACACACACACACACACACACACACACACATACACACACACACACACACCCAGATTAGCTCAGAAGGGGATATGGCCTAAGTTGGAACAATACATTAATTTAAATTTATATATGATATTTGGGAGATAATGATGTACAAACAATGGCTTTGCTGCTCTGGATATGCCAACTGTGCTTTGCCGGCTGTGCTCTCGCTTCGCTCGCAGGGGCGCTTCACGGCCCCTTCCCCTGAGCTAGCAAATCTTAGCCCGGCGAAGGCGATGCGTGCTGATTTGTAAATAAAAGGACCAAATATGAAGTGTTAAGATTTTTTATTTGCTTTCGGGAGCACGACCTGCCTTGAGGTACCCACCTAATCTTGTAAAAAAAACAAAAAAAAAAAAAAAAACAACACAAACAAAAAAAACAAAAAAAAAAAATCCTTGTGCAACCCGTCACCTTTGTCAGATTTTTTTTTCCGGGTTCTGGGAAGTATTGAGTGAGGTGATGACCTCATTACCAGGAGAACAGGAAGTTAATTTTTAAAGGTATAAGAAACAAGTTGGAACCGCATATGATTTTAAAGTTGGGTATGACATATTGGAGAGTAGGAGACCCAACAAGCGTTATTCTACAATTAGGTAAATATACACACACACACATACACACACACGCACACAAAAAACATGCAAGCACACACACATAGACACACACACACACACACACACACACACACACACACACACACACACACACACACACACACACACACACACACACACACACACACACGCGCGCGCGCGCGCGCGCGCATACACATATATATATATAAAGAGACTGCAGCATACTTCAAGCTATCCACAATGTCAGCAGCAGCAACATATAGAGGGGCTATTGCACCAAGATCCAGAGATTTTGTATAACAAACACAACGACTGACATAATCGGGCTAGTCGCAAGATATTGTGCTCTTTCGGATTATGCAGTAGGGTGTATTGGCGCACCTCTAGGATAAGTGTAGGAAACCGTTTTAAGATCCTGGAAGAAAAAACCCTTTTGGGAGTTAGTAGGGCGTATGAAATATTCTAACATCAACTCGTTCGAGTCCCATTTGTTACAAGAAGCCTGACAACTGGCGACTGTTCATTTCCTGTCAGCACGTTACATAGAAACAGATCTACACTAATACAACATAGACAACATCCCAAACCTTCCTCCAAGAGAGATCTATGGGAAAACCCGAGGACCTTTACCAGACACTGTGGGGCTGCAAGTTTCAAGTCACTGAAACTGGAGGTAGCAATTATCATTCTGAATTTCATACATGAAAGTGTTTGTTTCATAACCTAAATAGTCTAACTATGTGACTATAAGAGGTTTCCCCCATCAGTCTCCATCTTTGTGACTGCGTCACGGGCCGCTCCCCAACCCGATTCTCCCCCATTTTCCCAATAACTTCCTCCTAAGAAGGTACAGAGTTGGCAGTTATTGTGGTATCATTTAATGTATGAGGTAACACAACACTTGTGCCAGAATCAGAAGCCACATCATCACTGTTATAGAATTTTTCATCTTCGCTATTTCAACTAGGCTAATTCTCACTTTCGTTACCCACTGTTTACGCATCTTCCATGGTAAGCTTTCCAACTTTTATTACATTTTACTCATTATCGGTAGTTAAAGTATAAATTTGTTGTTCACTGACCCCCGTTTTCTTCAAGGAAGCAGCTAAATTAGCCCGAACCTCGGCATCAGTTGCTCGTTCCATCATTTCTCTAACAACAGCTGTTATAACTTTCAGCTTACCGTTGGTGACGGCCTGAAAATTTATACCAATGTGAGATTTCTGCCATCTACATGATGTCAAGTAATTAGTCGCGGTGCACAGTGGTTATGGACTACCTAAAAAGACATCCCTCTCACGTGGATCGGTGTTTGTAGGAAGGGAAGAGAAGTTTGTAGGAAAATAAAAATATAGGCGTGTATAAAAAAGGGCTTTTGCCACTGGGTGCTTTAGGAATATTTGTTAGAATACGTATTTGTCGCGGTTCAAGAGACATGAACAGGGGAATCGGAGTTCGAGGCCTGCATTAGTAATTAGGGGAAATATTTTTTGTGATATTCATTAGCAACATCTCAACCAACAAAGTTAGGAAAGGAGTCGGAGCCTCAGTCGTAGGGACTATCAGACAGATGGAAAGATTTTGGTGGTAGGTAAACTGAAATGAGAAGATGCAGTAGTAAAGTTAGAAATGAAATGGATTTCAATAGCAGAGAAGGCGTATGTAGATGTTTGAGCGAATGGTCGTGTTTTATGACTGCGATGTACTATGTGTGTGTGCCATGCGGAGAGGGCTGCTGCTTCTATGCTAGTATACATACGATATAACATGCAAATAATATAGTAAAATTTACGAGTCATAGCCTGTTCCCAGCCGATGAAACAGGTATTATGAAGTAGCGGAGCCGCTTTGCCGGCGAGACGAAGAAAGGCCATTTGGTCGCACTAAATGAATGGAAGTATCCAGTGAAGACTGATCCTGGCGTCCTGGTGACAGTACGAAGTCAAGCCAGTAAGCTTGTTAACTGCATGGAGGCAAGTAGGTAAGTGACGGCGGCCTGCTGGCCTGTCCTCATGCACCTCTCCTGATTGGGTCACGCCTCACACGTGATTGAATCAATCATGCACTGCTTGAGCCGGTAGATTTGTACAAATAGCCTGTAAATTTGCCAATAAAGCATTCTAGATCACGAACGAGCGGGTGGTCTGTGCTAGGTACTCCATAGTCCATTCTAGATCTTACTCACATTGCCCACCATTACACACCAGCTCAGCAGAGGTCAGACGTCATTCTTCGCTCCAGTTCTCTCAACCAGCGCCTATCAATCTTCACCGGCCGGTCGCGGCGGAGGAGATTTCTATCCTATGCTGCTGACCGGTCCGGCACACGCCTGACCTCTTCGTTGATGCTGGCATTTGAACATATGGGTAAATTGAGTTTCAACCCAGGAAAACGTTGCAAGATTAAGGACAGCTTATGGAAGTGACTTTCCACATCCTTGGAACCTAAAATCAAATCATCCAGATACACAAAACGTCCAGTACCCACTATTTCACAAAAAGAATTGAGTTAAGAAGGCGGTGGCATGTTAAAGAAGTATTCCGCAAATCAATGGGGCAACGGAGCCATTCGTAATGACCTGAAGGAGACGAGAAGTTCGTGATCTTATGAGACTTTTCTTCCAAAGGAATCTGCCAGGTCTAAGGTGGTGAACATTGTGTTACCTGTTCCTATGGACCAAAGAAGATCACTCAACACAGGCAAAAGGTAATGATCTGGAACTATGACATCATTCATTGACACATCTATAATCCACAACAGGTCAGAATGATCTGTTCTTCTTGGGCACAAGAAAGAATGGGGAGTTCCATTCAGAACAAGACTCTTGAATGACACCCTCACTCAACAACTTGTCAACTAAAGACTGAGCTACAAGTCTACAATAATGAGGCAACCTGTAAGAAGATATGTAGACTGGATGCACCCCTGGTTTAAGATCAATGCTATGGATAACATGATCCATAACTTCCAGTCGTTCCCCAGGTAAGGCCAAAGCTTGATGATGTGTCACTAACAATTCAATGAGACCGTCTCATACCTCAGGAAAATTAATGTTACCTGCATATGTTGCATACTGAGGCTAAATGTGCTGTCATTTGCATGTGTAGACAATTGAATAGAAGCTGCAGTGATAGGGGGTGAATCCTGGACAGTGTCAACATCAACAACATAAAAAAAAAATGAATACCAGAAGAGTGTGTGACGGGGCGATGTTAAGGTACCGAGTGGCGAAGCAAAATATACAGTATCTTGGATGGTATATCAGCACAAAACAAGGGACGAGCATAATCTAATCATGTTACAATAAAGGAAGGAGCAGATTTAACTCTTAACTCAGGCAGAGGGGCCACAGGCTGACAACAGGCCTTCGAATCATGCCCATTGCATGACACACATTCTCTACAAAAAGCCTTGGCTATCCTTCTTACTTGCACAATGCAATAGCAATTTCTTAAAGTAGACAATAAGGTAGACACACCAGAATTCTTTGAAAGATGCTGGAAACAAACGAAAACCTTCACCATGTGAGAAGAATGGAGAATAATAGGATTTTTGTTTTCATAGCAGAATACTTTAAGCGACCCTTGATCCTCAAAATACCATCACTGTCAAAAAAAAAAGTCCAACTTCTTTAGTGAACCTCTCTTGTGAAGTTGTTTACCTTGAGCTAAAACCCTGATTTCAAGTGGATAAGCTTCCCTTTGTACACAAAAATAAAACTTATTTTTATCTTTAATTAATTTATTTAAAGATAATTGGCCAAAGCATTTAACAGATTGAGGTTTACATTTATCAATAAATCTTAAAGTTCATGCTGCAATGTTGAGTACTTTAGGAAATTTACTACATCTGGAAATTTAAAAAACTTGTGAAAAGGATTCTAATGCTATACAAAATACAGCATTTCATCACAATCTTCCTCCTCTGTAGCACCTTTAAACCATGGTGGACCAAACAACCAAAGATCAGATAACACAAGACCTTCAGCAGATACCCCTCTAGAAATCAGGTCAGCAGAATTAACCTTACCTGGGTAATAATACCAACAATTAGGTATTAATTGTAACCCTATTAATTACAAATCTTTTCCATCTACTAGGATCTCCCTTTATCCAAACAAAAGCAATATTAGAATTAGTCCAAAAATAACAGGCCACATCATCACTAAGACGTAGGACACAACAGACAAATACCAACAGCCGTTCACAGAGTAATGCACCTAGCAATTCTAAATGAGACAAAGAGACCCTCTTAAATGGGGCTACTTTACCCCTACTCATAGAAAACTCACACTGTCCATCTAAAGGAAATCTCATATAGACACAAATACTATATCCTTTTTCAAAAACATCACCAAAGGAATGAAATTCTAAACCCTTCGTGTCATCGGAAAAAAAATAGGAAAGTAACATCGATGAACCTTCATTGAACTAAGTTCTTTAAAACCCTTAACCCAATCTTGAAATCTCACGTACAACTCCTCTGGTAATACCTGAATTCAAGTCCAAGTCTTCACACATCCTCGAAAAGAATCTTTGCAAACATGACAAATGGGCTGACAAACCCAAGAGAGTCAAAACACCTGGCAATGAGACTAAGAACATTTGAAACTGAAATCCGATACTTACATAATTAAATTTAAAGCAATCTTGAGAAGAAAGCCACTGCATACCTAAATTTTTCACAGATAAAGCCATGCCATCTTCAACCATAATCATATTTGCTTCATTAAACTACAAGCTTCAGCAACATTGTTAGCTCCTAACAGCCAATCATCTACATATAAATTATGATTTAATTCCTCTACTTCTTGAGAAGGGTGGTATCTATTCAAATAATGCTTTATGACAGCATTTAACAAAAAAAGGACTACTCTTGTTACCAAAGGGAACACATACAAATCCAATAATGTAAGTAGAACCCTCATTTTGCCACAGAAATATATGTACTTCTCACTGTTCTCTCTGGACCTTAATTTGGAGAAAGACTTTAGTTATATCTGCTGTTAAAGCTACCATCCATTTCCTGAAACGTAGCAATACTCCAACAAGATCAGGATTTAGAGAAAGCCCACATTCCAAACAGTCATTCAATATCCAATAGCTGAGGGATAAAACGCTGTCCGAACCTTTGTGGAATTACTACTCTCACGTACAACAGGATGGTGAGGTAAATAGTATATAGGATATGGGCTAACAACCTCAGAGGTCGATACCTCTTCAATAATGAAATCCATCTCATACTCTTTAAAAAACTCATCATACTTTTCCCTTAGTTTAGGATTTCTATCAAGTTTTACATTCAAGATTACTAACCTTTTCTTTGCCAGTTTCTCATTATTTTTGTAACTTTTCTTTAGCAACATCAGATTTCCAAGGTAAAGCAAATCCATGCCTACCAGTCTTAAATATTAGAGTGTCAAGAAATTTCTTTGTTACATTACTAGATACAATCATTGGACACAACCTCTTTACTGTAGGAAAGAGTCCAAACGCAGAATATGGGATCCAATATATTTGATGTTTCGCCCAGCAGGGCTTCTTCAGAAATAATCTGAAGAAGCCCTGCTGGGCGAAACGTCAAATATATTGGATCCCATACTCTGCGTTTGGCCTCTTTCCTACAGTGCTGTTGCAGTCGTTGCTGCTTTTACTCACAACATCTTTAATGCAAATACCTACAAATTCCAAATCCCCTCAAAATCATGTAAAGCTGATTCAGAAACATTATTTATGGATGAAAGTTGTGGATTGACACTTACTCTATTCAAAGAAGTATTACAAGAAACAGATAAAACCCAGCCAAACAGTGACTCTTGAACAACTAGATTTCCAAACTGTACATATTCATTATGTACCATGAATCTCCAATAAGCATTTAGACCTATCAAAATGTCAACATTCACATTGCGATAATTCATGTAATCATCAGCTAACTGTAAAGAAGAAAATTTCCATATAATTTCATTAAGAACATTAGGGTGGAACAGTGGTGCACAAATGGCAGGTATTTCAGAGGCAGTTAGGGAATGATATACACCCTTATTATCAACCAATGTCAATTCATACACCAAAGATTACCTTTAGAAGCTTTGCTATCTCCAAATGAGGAATAAGAAATACATTCATTTGAAACCCATTTAAGCTTGATTTTCTTTGTAAATTTATTAGAAACATAAGATCTATCAGAGCCAGTGTCAAAAAGTATAGTAGCTTTACACATGCCCTTTGTACCCCAAACCTTGACCTTTGCTGCCTGCAACACACTAGATGTTAGAGAGGAAGTATCATTTGCATTAGACGTAGGCCTAGGTCTACAATAAGCTACACCAAAATGAGTTACATTTTCATTATCATTTGCATAAGGTTTTGTAGTATTAGTGGCATTACTTAGACCTACACTAAGAATGCTAGTATTACCATAAGGATTACCTTGACTGCGATTATTCACATAAGGATAACCTTGACTGCCATTATTCATACTCGGCTTACTGCCATTGCAACACAAAACATTATGTCTTCCTCTACATTTCACATAGTTGGCTTTGCAACCCCTTGACAAGTGACCCTTCCCCAAATATCTTAAACTCAATTTAGCAGATCGAATGGCCTCTTTCCGATCAACTGATGAAAACTTCAAAATACCATAACAGTTCTCACTTTTATTATTCTTATCACAAAAATTGCTCTTATGCCTCTGTACATTGACCTCAGAAGAAGAATAAAGGGCTGAGGCTGAACTCTGAAATTTATGCATACTTGAATAGAATCACCAGTGACGGTGTAGTCAATCAAATAATTCCGACTGTCGTCCCCGGAAACGAATAATTCCGGTTAAAGAATTTTAGACAACCGATAGCCTAGTGGTAGAGTGCCGGCATCGTAAACACGCGAGCCTTGGTTCGAATCCGGGGACGACAGTCGGAATTATTTGGTTATGCATACCTCTTTTTTTCAGAATCAATACTACAATCAACCTTTCCTAGACCTACACTGATATTTTCGAAAGTATCTGATCGCTTACGGCGCTCTATTTCCTTCTATAAAAAGTTCAATAACCAAGAGAGATCATTTTCATGTCCAGAACACCTCCCTTGACCACTCCAAACATATGTCATGAGGCAAACAAGATGAAATTACAGGTGTCATAAATACCCCCATACTGATCACCACTCACCCCTAAAGCCTCTAGATTACGTACATAAGTTACAAGTTCGTCTTGGAATTTCCATAATGAAGTTATACAATGCTTGGAATTTGGGGACTTAGCAGGCATTGAAACACTTAGCAAAACCTGAATATGAGCAAATATAATACGCACAGGTCTACCAAAACGATCCTTTGACATTTTGCAGGCAATAGGATAATTAGCACTAGTCTGGGATAATCCCTGTATCACTGTCCTTGCCTCTCCCTCTGACAGAGACTGTAAATAACAGAATCTAGTAATAGCAGGAATATCAGTGTCAACTACTAAGGCAACAAATATGTTCCAGAACGACTGCCATTCAGTTAAATCGCCACCAAATTTGAGCAGCTCCAATTTCGGAAACTTAACATTTGTGCCTACGTTACGTGAATTCATTAGACGTAGGCCTAGATTTCTCATCCTCCGAACGTTTGGGTAGCCTGTATTCTCGGAGCTCTTACCTCACGACGAAACTTTAATGCACATTCAATTTTTCCTCTAAGTCCTTAGATTCTCCTATTTCTAACTCTAAGTTAGACTGTACGCCATCCAAAGTGGCAAGACATCAATCAAATTCATTTGTGGCGTCTTGCAACTCCAACTTGGTCAGTGTCGTTCCATTCAGTAGTAGAAGTAGCAGTAGCAGCAGCAGCAGCAGTAGTAGTAGTAGTAGTAGTAGTAGTAGTAGTAGTAGTAGTAGTAGTAGTAGTAGTAGTAGCAGTAGTAGTAGTAGTAGTAGTAGTAGTAGTAGTAGTAGTAGTAGTAGTAGTAGTAGTAGTGGTGGTGGCGGTGGTGGTGGTAGGGTGATTGCCTTGGCTTCGGCACCTCTACTCCGTTTTGAGTTTTGCTTCGTTTAATTTCGAACTTTGTTGCTCTGTGTTTCCAGAGATTATATATTGTTTGTCAGTTCGCTTCCAGGTTTTCTGTTTTAGCATCGAACATTAATAGTTTCTTGAGAATCTCGTCTTTGTTTTCCGGGTAGGGTTGTTGGAGCAGTTTGTTTCATGATTTGATCGATGATAGCCCGTTGCACTCTAGTAAGAAATGCTCGAGGTCTTCTTCGCTATGCCCGCATAGGGGACAGCTTGTGTCTTGGTATGTGTGTCGGTTTCTCCAATCTAGTTTCAGTGTGTTTTGTCCTGGCGCGGAATAGAATG
>NC_134801.1:48301876-48316876 GCF_046742065.1 Oratosquilla oratoria
CCACCTCCTACCACCCACCTTCCACCCCTGAACCATACAAGCCACCCACCGCCTACCACCCACCGGCCACACCTGAGCCATACAAGCCACCCACCGCCTACCACCCACCTTCCACCCCTGAGCCATACAAGCCACCCACCTCCTACCACCCACCTTCCACCCCTGAGCCATACAAGCCACCCAACGCCTACCACCCACCGCCCACACCAGAACCATACAAGCCACCCACCTCCTACCACCCACCCTCCACCCCTGAGCCATACAAGCCACCCACCGCCTACCACCCACCGCCCACACCGGAACCATACAAGCCACCCACCGCCTACCATCCACCGCCCACACCAGAACCATACAAGCCACCCACGTCCTACCACCCACCTTCCACCCCTGAGCCATACAAGCCACCCACGTCCTACCACCCACCTTCCACCCCTGAGCCATACAAGCCACCCACCTCCTACCACCCACCTTCCACACCAGAGCCATACAAGCCACCAACCTCCTACCACCCACCACCCACACCAGAGCCATACAAGCCACCCACGTCCTATCACCCACCTCCCACACCTGAGCCATACGAGCCACCCGCGTCCTACTACCTACCACCTAAACCTGACTCATACAAGCCACCCATGTCCTACCACCCACCGCCCACGCCAGAGTACAAGCCACCCACCTCCTACCACCCACCGCCCACACCTGAGCCATACCATCCACCTGCGTCCTACAACCCACCATCTACACCCTCCCCCTACCACCCACCACTCTACTACCCAACAGCACATAGTTAAGTTTATGAAGTAAAGATCAAATCGACCACTTCCAGAAGACGGTGAAGACTTCTTGCAAGAAAGTTTCCTGTTCCTCAAACACTCATGTAAACACAAAAGGCTTTGTCATCTATACCATCTTCACGTATTCTTCATCACACAAAGGCACTCTCCCATACCCCAAGCCATACCCATGTCCAATGTCCATACCCATATCCTTACCCATACCCACATTCGCACCCAAGTTAATCCATCGTGAGTCACCCTTGACATGATGGGAATATCAAGGCTCTGTCTACCGCGCATTGTCGACGACTCAAGTTTCCTTCAAGGCCCACATTGAAAGTCATAAGGATCCACATGTTATGGGGCTTTCTCTACTCAAAACTAAATTTTGGGACAAGAAAATAAGTTGATCAACTTTTATTTTGCCAACATTCTGTTTTAATGAAAACTTATAAAAATACTGATATGAAATGAGTTCGGTTGAGTTACCCAAATCGGTAAAAAGGAGGAGCATTGATATAATACACACAAGGGACTGTTTCAGCACTTTCAAGTGCACACATTTGTTAGCTGTGTTTCTGTTCCGTTATTCCTCTTTGCTTGTAAGACATGATGTTCTCAGGCTTTGTTATAATACACAATTGGTATACAATAAACTAGTCTCGTTAATTCATGTTGTTTAGAGTTTATATCTTTTCTAGAATATCCTTGACTTTAGCAACAATAAAGGTATACACACACACATACACACACACACACACACACACACACACACACACACACACACACACACACACACACACACACACACACACACACACACACACACACACACACACACACACACACACACACACACACACACACACACACACACACACACACACACACACACACACACACACACACACACACACACATACACAAACACACACACACACACACACACACACACACACACACACACACACACACACACACACACACACATGTATGTATATATATATATATATATACATATATATATATACATATATATATACATATATATATATACATATATATATATATATATATATGTATATCTTTTCAACCATAATTCATTTTTAATTCCATGCCATCGCTGTCGAGATTAACGAGAAGCTCGAAGTAAGGACGTATGTGGAAATTGAAACGTGGTTGGGCCGAGGTCTCGAACTCAGATCCGACGTGACAAAGAGTCAGTGACTTAGCCCATTGCGCTACCAAGAGATGGGCTAAGTCATTGACACTTTATCCAGTCCGAACTGAGCTCGAGTCCTCGGTCCGACCACGTTTCAATTTCCACATATATGCTTCATTCGAGCTTCTCGTCAGTCTCGACAGCGATGGCATGGAATTAAAAGTGAATTGTGGTTAAAAAGATGTTATTGTGTTCACTGGGAACCATTCAGTGTGTGTGTGTGTGTGTGTGTGTGTGTGTGTGTGTGTGTGTGTGTGTGTGTGTGTGTGTGTGTGTGTGTGTGTGTGTGTGTGTGTGTGTGTGTGTGTGTGTGTGTGTGTGTGTGTGTGTGTGTGTGTGTGTGTGTGTGTGTGTGTGTGTGTGTGTGTGTGTGTATGTGCGCATGTGTGTGTGTTTGTGACTATTATGAAGAATGCTCTGTTCTTGTCTGAGAGGTAGTTAAACTGATATAGTATTTACAAAACGGATGATCTAATAAAGTGCACAGGAAGAGGACTGATTGTTCTTAAAAGACGATTGCTTCTTTATCTGTTGCCCCATTTAATGGTGGTGAGAAGCCTACGATAGGAGGCACTGAGTACCTACGGCCGAAGCTATCACCCTTGCCATATGCGTGTAATGGGTGACAACAAAAGAACCACAGATAATTGTAGTATGTATTACACTAGAAAAATATAAGAGAGTATTTAGACGTTGACGATTAATACCAGACTGCTTATGACGCCAAGCCACGCCACCAAGCTCAGACTTGGTGGAAAAAAATCACAGAAATACGCTTGGGATGAACGCTTGGTTCTCACATTTAATAATACATTGGACATACAGTATAAATGTATTATAATCAATTAATTATACAATTAATGGGGAAAACATACAATTCCCAAATGAGCAATACGTAAGTACGCACATGTAAATATGCAGACATAATACACAACACAAGGTACGGTACTATCATATGCGCTTTGGGGACTGTTGGAGCAAGTAATAAACATTCACTGCTGGGAATCGGAGAGAAGAACTCGTTTTATGATCGTTATGAGTCTAAGTGCTTTCTAGTTTGGGTTTCATTATCAGTAGATACCGTGTCGACCTCATTAGTAGGTGGTTTTGAGTTTGATTCCTGGGACCAGCTACGAGTTACGAGTTATGCGCCTTGGTTAAGAATTTATTAATCATCCTTTATATCTAACTATTGCAATGGTTGTCGAGAGGCTTCTTATCTTTACGGAAATATAAAGAATGGACAGAAAGAGAATAGAAATGTCATGACAGCCACTAGCACATATTTTGTTAGGAGTATGACAATCGTCACACATAACATAAAGGAAATTGACACTTCTGTAGGTATAAACACATTAACCGTAGGAGACGGCGCAAACTACCGAGATTTCAGCAGAAAATACCGTGGGTAGGCATGTAACATATGACTGTTACTTGTGCTAGGTGACGTAGGAAGAGAATGATTAGCAGTTTCGTTTGCATAATCTATTCTAGTGAAGGTACGTGTGTCAGGTGTAGACGTGGCGTGGTTCCCAAAGCGGGGGACCGACCGCGAAATGACGCGTAACAATTTGAGTACAGAGAAGAACTAATTGGACTGCCCACTCGAGGCAGGCAGTACATATACGCGGGACTGACCCGATGCCATGACGCGACTTGATTTAATGCGGTGACCCATTCTGGCTTTTCTGACAATTGTCGATACCAGCGTTTGGTCCTAGTACCATCCAAGTCCCAATTACATACCTAAGGGGTATGCTTGTGGGGTACATGGACACCACAGGGAACACAACTACTAGACAGGCGATGTTCTCTTTGAATGCGAGTATCAAATTTAAAGAACATGATCAGTTTAGTATGTCTTAAATTCCTTGACAGTCTACTTCCTATATATTTACCTATAGGTATTTGCATCACTGCACCTATGCACATTATGTGTGCTATCTTTGATATATACATATTCATATGTTCACTTTATAAATGAAAATATAAGGTTAATGGTCATGACACAAATTGTCATATATTTAGAATTTATATAGACAAGTATGGGAAGACGAGGCAAGGAAAAGACGGGACTTTTAAATTGCCTTTACTAGGATTGTAATACTTCATTTGACTTGTTATGACTTATATCTTTCTCAAGACATTAAGTCGAAACTGGGTGAATTAAATTCTACAATCCCATTAGAGGAACATTCAAAGACCCATGTTTCCCTTCCCTCACATTTCCATTGTCATATATTCATTCTATTATTTCACATGAAGAAAGAAACTCATGAAGTATTTTTTCTTTTGTCCCTGAACATCATTCTGACCTGATTAATGTATCAGCCACTAATTCCCTTAATCCCTCCTCTGACCCTGCCACAAGTGCAATGTCATCAGCAAACAACAACTGGTTCACCTCACACTTTTCTTCATTTCTAAACATCTTTAGTTACCCTGTCTATTCTTCATAGTTTCATGCACTAGATACACCTTGAATATCTGAAATACTACAACTAATACCTATAAAAGTATGTCTATTTCACTATAATTACCTAATTCCTCAAGGATATATGTTGTATCCTCGTCGGTAGGATAACCCAGAATCAAACTCTCGGAATGTATATCTGTTTTTATTAACCAAGAGAGTATAGTTAAGGGAGTGACTGATTGTCAGCACTCTGTGAAACTGCCTGTGCTCGGCCCAGCTTTGGCGTCTCAGGTCAAAGTGTTGAGCTAGTATATGTAACTATATAGGTGCCAGGCTTCTATCCATATCATATTTGTATACACTATATCATTGTCTAGACTCTGGGTGCAAATTACACTTTGTTAATAAAGGTGTATGGTTGTGTTAGGTGTTAAGTAATATTAGGCATCTGCCTTGATCATGTGTCCACCATGAACTCACTGTATGATAAGAGGCTTTTCTCGTGCCTGAACACGTGAGGTAGGTGTGAATCATGGAAATGTGTGCATGTTTTCTTATGTGGTTACATATGTGAAAAACATTAACTAGTTTGCATGATGCTGATAAGAAACGCTTTTTACACACCTTGAAGAGTCCAGTGCTCCAGTCGAAACATTTTGTACTGACGAACGCCCAAGTCATTCTATTCATCTCGAAGGATTCTCTGGCCCATAAAAGGTTAAGAAGCTATTTTGACCCTCTCAAGGCTACCTCCAAACAGGAAATTTAAATATTACATTATGCCTAACACTAAAGACTTTTTTTTTTTTAAGAAACTTTGTCCTCTCACAGGTGTAACAAAAAACAATACGTAATTTATCGTGTCATTTTTCAGATGTTTTACTCAGCTGAGGTAACGTCACTTCAGTGTCCATTTCTTCACAATTAGTTTCAGCAGCATAACTGGTTTGCTCTATCTTCCTTTTGTTCTTGTGGTATTCCTTGACTCCTCACTTTCTCCAACTTCCATACAATAAATGTGTATGGGTGTTTTTGGAAAAATATAAGAGAGAACACCTACACTCTAAAATTAAGTCGAGTGTAAAAAAAAATCACATATGGAGAGAGAGTGACAAAGCGGAAAAAGGAAGAAAAGAAGTAAATTTGGAAACTCAGTCGTGAAAGTGGACAAGCTCATTGGCAATTGGCTTCCAATCCCTTTCAGGCTGTGTTTTCTGTGCATTATATAAGTACGCCTTTACTTTTGATTCGCATACTCGAGTCGTCCTTTTCGCCTGCAACATGTCTTTGAAAGTGAGTGTACACGGCTCCAAGTTTCTCTCCACTCATTGACGTAATACGAATGTACTTAGATCATAGTGTTTTTACATCTCCCTAGATGCAAAAGAGCTGGTTCTATCTTTTGTAGTAAGAGAGGAAGGGTGTTCCTGCCAAACGAATCACATGGCGGCATCATGATAGGTACAGTATGTAAGATAACCATTGACTGATTAAGATATGTTCTATTTTTTCAGGTCGTACTACTCACGATGTTGGTGTGTGTAGCATCCACTACCAGCCATCCCTCAGGAGGATATTCACCAATGCCCTTCGAGTTTGCATACGCCGTCAAAGATGTGTACTCCGGCAACGACTACGCCCACGAACAGAAGAGTGACGGCGTCCTCACCTCGGGTTCCTATCGCGTCACTCTTCCCGATGGTCGAACTGAGATCGTCACCTTCGACGCCGACGACGCCAACGGTTACGTGGCCGATGTCAACTACGAGGGAGAGGCCTCTAATCCCGTCTACTCTCCATCCTCGCCATACCACCTACCCGTGTCCTTCTACTCACCACCCTGATCACTTGTTTAGCGCCTCAATTTTTTCTTCTTGAACATCTTTTCTGACAAATATACACCATCATAATCATGAAACATTAATATTTTTCTTAATATTTTCCAAATCGTTGACAAAGTAACTCGAAAGAATATAGGTTTTGAATGAAGCGACATAAGTCCTTCCATATTTTCTGACAAAGTGCATCTTTTCAAGAATATCCTTGACTTTAACAACCGTAAAGGCATGTATATATATATATATATATATATATATATATATATATATATATATATATATATATATATATGTGTGTGTGTGTGTGTGTGTGTGTGTGTGTGTGTGTGTGTGTGTGTGTGTGTGTGTGTGTTAGTGTCTATTATGGAGAAAGGTGGAGGTGAGCCAGTTGTTGTTTGCTGACGACACTGCGTTTGTGGCAGGATTAGAGGAAGGACCGAAATTGGGAAGCTATGCGGTAGGGGAAAGTTGAAAGTAAATGTAGGTGAAAGCAAAGTGATGAGATGTACAAGGGTAGAGGGCGACAGTTAAAAGTAATTCTAAAAGGAGAGAGGCTGGAGAAACAGGATATTTTTAGGTATTTGCGGTCACGTGTGGCTGGAAAGGGAGAAGTAGAGGTGATGGCAAATTGTTGATTGAGAGAAGCAAGTAAATACCTTGGGGATTAAAAAGTGTTATTAGGGAATGGAATAAAGAGGAGGTTGTATGAAGGGGTGATTATGCCAACGCATTGTATGAAGCAGAGACTTGGAGTTTAAGGGAGATAGAGAAGAAAGTTCTAAATGTATTTGCGATGAAATGTCTGAGAAGTACGGTAGGGGTTAATAGGTTGGATTGAGTGAGAATCGAGGAGATGAGGAGGAAAACTGGAGTGGAACAGAAGGTGGCAGATTGGACTAATGAAAGAAAATTGGGATGGTTAGGATACATGGAAAGAATAAGTGATGAAAGATTAATAAAAATAGGTGTAGAAAGCAGATATGAATGGAGTGAACTTGAGGGAACGACCGAGGATGAGATGGATGGATGGGGTGAAAAAGACGTTGAGCAAGAGGGAAATGTCTGTTGAGCAAGGAAGGGAAGAGGCAGGAGATAATAATGAGTGTAGAATGACTGGGCATGTATGATGCTGTTATGTAAAGAAGGGAGGAATGGGTGTGGGGGTTGGGGGTGTTAATTTGCTAATTATATTTTGACCCAGCCAATGGTATTTCTCCTCATCTTCTCTTTTTCTGCATGTGGGGACGGAGTGGGTGGGTCGTCGACTAAATAAAGCGGCCCTGCTGAGGATATACTGTGTCTTGCTACATTGCCTCTAACCCAGGGCAGTTAGTGGATGCAAGGGTGATCTGTCATTAATGAGGAGCTGAGATAGGAGAGATGGAGTTGAATGAAATGGGTGGGAATGGGTACGTGTCTCTAACTTGGCTACCTCCTTTGTGAGGGGAAAATAGGTAGACTATTATGGAGGATGCTCTGTTCTTGTCTGAGAAGTAGATAAATGTATATAATATTTACAAACCGGATGATGTAATGAAATGCACAGGAAGAGGACTAATTGTTAATAAAAGGTGATAGCTTCTTTATCTGTTGCCCCGTTTAATGGTGGTGAGGAGCCTACGACAGGAGGCACTAAATACCTGCGGACGAAGCTGTCACCTTTGCCATGAGAGCTTTGGGGAGAGTTGGGGACAGGTAACAAACATTCATTGCTGAGAATCGGACAAGAATGTTCGTTTTATGATTGTTATGAGTCTATGTGCTCTCTGATTTGGGTTTCATTACCAGTGAATACAGTGTCGAACTCATTAGCGGGTGGTCATGAGTTTGATTCCCGGGACCCCCGATACGGGTTATGTTGCATTGGTTCCCGAGAACCCTTTCCAGGAGAGGGAGGAGAACGAACATAAAAAAAAAATAAAAAAAAAGTGGTTTGTCGGGAGTGACAGGGCTTTTTCTCTACCAGCTGTTTCTAATTTACTGTGTGGGAGTAGGGTGATGAATAGCAGGGTAAAAAATCATAAGATTACTTCACTTAAACAATCAAGAGAAGGTTGGTGGACCCTACGTTACTCTGCTCTCCCTGAAGAAAAGAAAATATTTGGTTGGTATACAAATATTAAAAAATTTCACCGCCCACTGTAAACGAAGTTCTCACCTAATAAATTGCAATCATTTTCGCTGTCGTATTTATCTGTTTGCGTCTACTTTGTTATATTTCGTAAAGTACTTTATGGCATTGTATCAACGTGTCACGTACTTAAGAATTTATACGTTATTCCTTCATATTTAAGTATTGCAACGGTCAAAGTAACTGGTT
The DNA here is from genome assembly GCF_046742065.1 of Oratosquilla oratoria. Taxonomy (NCBI): domain Eukaryota; kingdom Metazoa; phylum Arthropoda; class Malacostraca; order Stomatopoda; family Squillidae; genus Oratosquilla; species Oratosquilla oratoria. Next base: position 48,310,449 of record NC_134801.1, read on the forward strand.
AAAAAGATTTGCAATATTGTGCTAATATGAAACACAAATGTTGGAAGCAATGTGACGAACGATCCTGAATAACGTAAACCCCAAACATGAAAGGACACAGTTCACGTATTACTGACATTTAATTTTCTCTATCCTGTCCCTGCGTGACTATAGATTTGCATGGCACATGTATAGAAATTTTTTTTGTCATCTTTGTTGACTCATTTACCGAACAGTTACACATTTACTTGCTTGATATTGGTTGATACACCAATGTCCTGACAGCCACTAGCACATATTTTGTTAGGAGTATGACAATCGTCACACATAACATAAAGGAAATTAACATAGGTATAGACATAATGATGGAGTCAGCATTAGTATCAATATGTTCCGTCAGATATGACTCTAGTGCCCACCCGATCTGTTCTTTGCAACGTCAATGACGAAATAATCACAACAGCAGCAGCGTCAGCCCCCAAGCACCAACAACAGACGCTGGACCACCGCAGTCTGATGCACTGTAGACCTGCAGGTAACCTTTGGGAGTCTCTTCGACTCCTGGAGCTTCGTCCTGGCAAACGTCAGGACGCCTCTCCTCGGCGCTGACTCTCCCATTTATACGTCGCCAACAGTGGTGTATGTAACCCTGACGATTAAGATGCGAATATGCTGGCTATTCGTCTGAGTATATCACAGAGCCTGCTTAAAATTCTCTGAAAATAATTTGCTCCAAAGTGGCTCTGTCTCTTCTTAAAACATAAAAGTATAGACAATCTGAGGCATTTTTAAGTCCGAACACCCATGGGCCATCTATTCTTCTTCCATGATTTCTGTTATTAACCACATCAGCTTCACTGTCGGCAGAATCAGGTGCTCTATCACCATTTAGAAGGCGGCCTCGGTTGTATTTTCTCTTACCTGCAAAACGAGCTTCATCTATTTGAACCGGATTTTCTGCAGTTCCCACCATTTAGCCTCTGTTATGGACAGATACAATAGAGGAACATACTTCTCTGCACATATTGAACCAGTCACAGATTGTTGGCTGACGTTTGCCGTTTATTTTTTCTGTTAGTACAAAGGATAGATTTTTAACAAAATAAAAAATAAGTTCCAAAATTTTGCAAAGGGATAATTTACAGTTGATCTTGTTGTTCAGATCGGTGTAGTGAAAAAAGACATTCTCTCGACGCAGTGACCTAAAAGTTTGGCAGCCCCTCTTCGTACAGTGAAAGACAGGACGATATTCATCTCTTACTTTTCTTCGTTTTTCGGACATTTCACCTCCGCATTTGTGGCAAGAACTAATATCTTGCATTTCATCTAATAGTCGATGGTCACGAAGGAATTCCACTGCTAATTCTTCATCTGAAATAACATGTTTGTAGAATTCTCTAGCTCTCATGTTTACTTGTCGCAGTGAGGATGAAAAACTGAATAATTTAAAAAGTAGTTCATCTCTTAGATACAAAAATTTACCAGATTAGAGGAACGCAGTTATCTCGAGGTCATCTCAAATATGTAGGAACACGGTCATCTCGAGGTCATCTCAAACATGTAGGAACACGGTCATCTCGAGGTCATCTCAAACATGTAGGAACGAGGTCATCTTAAATGTAGATCACATACTTAAGCACCAATCTTTCTGTAGATCACATACTTAAGAAGAAACCCGTCTGTAGATCACATACTTAAGCACTAATCTTTCTGTAGATCACGTACTTAAGCAGAAACTTGTCTGTAGATCACATACTCAAATAGCACCGGAAGATGTTACCTGAGTGCACATCGCATCATCTCGTCTGAGTTGTGTGATCCATTCAGCATATACCGGAAGCTCTCCCCTACCCCGAGTATGTTAACATGGAATGTTCTAAATGCATATTGGTTTTTTCATTAAATGGTAGGTGATGTGAGTAATTGTTATACATGTAAAGAAAAGAAGAGACTTGTTAAACGATGTGGCATCTCAGGTAAGGAGACGTTGCCCCTGCTCCCGACTTAGGAACTTCCGTGGGGTTGGGGGGTGTAGTAATTACATAGAGAACCTGAGCGCGGGTCTCCGGGCCGCTTGCAATCTAATTATACTGGTCGTACATGCAAATATAAAGAAAACGGTGTCTCCTCCGTTTTCTTTGGAGATGGCAACGCTGCTGGTTTTACCGGCCACATCCTATGGGTCACTACTGTAGATAATGGAATAAGTATAGTACGTCTAGAAATTAGAGTACGCCTTTATGATGTATCCTTTGTGGGGTACTCTCTATAGTAAGCTACAACATCTGTGACAAGTACTTACCAACAACGGCTTTTTCAACTCAGACTTCACTAGAAAGATGTTACATAAACTTTAATTCAATGATAAACTCCATAATCACAATTACACACACACACACACACACACACACACACACACACACACACACACACACACACACACACACACACACACACACACACACACACACACACACACACACACACACACACACACACACACACACACTCATGTCCCTGCGCCCAGATTATTTTTCCTTACTAATAATCCCATTGTTAGTGATAAATTTGCCAGATATTTGTAGGGCAAGAACCCTCCTTCTCACTTCGCTAGGAAGGGTGTATGTAAGGTATTCGTTTGGCACTCGGACAACGCCGGTACCTTGCTAGTCTTCTTATTAAAAATGACTAATGTATTGGCTCTTTCGAAAAAGTCCTTGTTCCTCAGGTTTGGTTTGTATAAACAGGTATATCTGTTCACATATCTTGATTTGTGTAGCCAAATAAACGAGAAACTTATGAGCTGAAGAAAGTATACAAATTTTCTTGAAAGAATTCAGGATTCTTGGGAAATAGACATGTAATCTACTAATAATGCATATGTTGACATGAATTCATTTGTGTATCATGTAAGTAATAGCAAGTACAGGCAATAAAATCACAATATGTATTACCTTTTTCTGTAAATTCAGCCAATGTTTTCTATTTCTCTATCGTATTATTTTTAGTAGATGTTGACTTAATAAATTATGGTCAGGGTGGTAACAATACATACTTTGATCAGTTTGTTACATTTCAAGGATTTCTGCACTTTTTATGATTAAGGTGTTGAGAAAGGCATATATGTAAGAAGTAGAATAAATTTATTGTAAAAACAAAAATTACTACGATGAAATACACAGAATCAAAATACATGCGTTCAATAGAAGATAAAAACGAACGGACGATCCAGCAGGAGACTAAAGCTGCCAGCTCCTTAATAGTAATGGCTAAAAGACATTAAGGGAAGATATTTTGTGTGAAGGTGAAGAACCTACGCCAGTATGCGTGTGGCCAAGGCCGATCAAAGTCGTCACCTTTGCCCTATTTATGCGTTTGGACTGTTGGGATGGGTAACAGTCGCTACTGGGAATCGGAGAGGAGTGCGGTCTTCAAACACACAACTAAACGAATACGAGAACAACACACTTCCGATGACGCCGCCAGAGCACACACATTTTGTATGACCCGGTCCATCATGCGCAGAAGAGAGCACCGTGGTACTTTAGGCACTCAGTTGCACTGGTGACGTAGTTGTGGCACAGGCCTCAAACAGAGAATCTGTTCTCAGGTCAGATTAACTTGAATGATTTTTGGAGGCTGAAATTTTTTTAAGTTAAAATGACATTTTCAGTGACCTTTACCGGATGCCTCACTGTATTTTTTTTTCTTCTGTTTAACACCGATTTTTTTTCTACGGTCGAGGATAACATAAAGTTTCAGCTGTATGAAATAGTCTGGCGTTAGGTAGAGCTAAACGTGTAAACTGCATTACCGCTTTGGAGAGATTGAACACGAAGCAAAGGCGCAACAAAATTTTAGAACCGTAAATCTACTTTTGGTACAAATTATGAAGACAAAGGCCCGTTGTGTTATTTGACAGCTGCACAAAGCGATAACAAACATTGTGACAGAGGGACTATAACAGGTGTTTGTACCAGTGACTAGGATAAAGATAAGAATTCAACTTGTTTTCAGAAGGCAAAGCGAACAAGATGAATAGTGTAGTGAGGGAATAGTGGTGCATGGGATTTGATGTGCAGGTGAGACTAGAATTAGGGATGGGGAACAGGGGTATTGTTGATCAGCGAGGAAACGGGATAGATCGCTGGTGATCAAGTGAGCGGACGAGGCCGGGGACTGATCGCGGCTTTCGAGACCCCAAGACCAGCTCGGGGCGCAAAGCGTCAGCAAAGAACTGGTCCGATTTTATCAATTTTCTAGGATTCATGGACTGAATAGGACTTAGGCTGATGTTTTTACAGGGCTTTTCGAAACTGAAAACAGCCTAGGTATAATGATAGAAGTCTCAGCCTATTTCCTGAAGGGAAACAGCTTGATGGAAAAAAAATCTTAATTCATTCTCTAGAAGATGAGAGCAACTTGACCTTTACCCATATTTTGAGGAAAGACTGAAGGCAAAGCACGGTACTAAAATACGGATGAAGAATCTTGTAAGACGCCTTCATTCGTCTTTCTGAAGATGAAGAATCTTGATGGGAGACGTCTCATTTTTTTTTTTTTTTTTTTTTTTTTTTTGAAGACGGAGACATTTTGAAGAAATCAGTTAAACCTGTTGTGAAGGTTACCGTAACCTACTCACTTGGAGGAGGTTAAGCGTAGCCTGCTGGTGGGTGGTATGGTGCTGGTGGTGGATGCACGGCCTCACCTTCGTAAGCGACTTTAGCCACAAAGCCGTTGTGGTGATCAGCGTTGAAAGTGACAGTCTGAACTCGTCCGTCTGGAAGAAGAATGCGGTAGGAACCAGAAGTGACGTCACCGTCGCTCTTCTCTTCGTGGGCGAAGTCGTTGCCCGCATAGTCGTCCTTGACGGCGTAGGCGAACTCGAAGGGCATCCCCGGCTCCTTGTAGACGACGGGAGGAGGGTATCCGTAGGCCGGAGGGGCGTCGGGGTGTGGGGCTGCCCATGCTACAGCCATGGCGACGGTGAAGAGAACGACCTGAAGGAGAAAATGTGAAGGCTTGGTAATAATTTTCGAGCAGGGCGGGCTAAGAATGCCCTTTATCGGGTAGAGGTACTTAAATGTATATTATGATTATCGCCAAGAAATTTTCATTAGTTATGGAAGTACAAAGAACTGTTTTGTATCCAAGGAATATGTAGGTACTTGAATCTGGCACAAATTACGTGTCCCTACGATCGTGCATGCTACTCTGATTCATAATAAAGCTGAGACTTTGGTCATGCCTAACTCTTTCGCTGAGCTTTACTCATTTATTCTACTAGTTACCATTTTATTTATTTTTTATTTTTTTGATGAGGGGAACACCCCTTCGCGGCAACCGGGCTGTAAACTATCAGAAGCCAGTCATTCACACTGAGGACATATCTCCTCTCCACGACGGATTCACATCAAAGCGGATGACGTGGAGCGCATTTTTTTACACGCACATACCAAAAAAAAAAAAAAAAAAAAATTGTGTAGTGAATCATGCCGTTAAGCCGTGCTATATTGTCTACATGATCATAGATATTCTTTATGAACATTCAAAAGACTGTGGGAGTATAGTCTGTAGTGGTGACCGAGATAAAGGCAACTTATTTTCCGGCAAAATGAGTACTTATTCATTTTGATTTGGGTTACTTCAAATTATTCTAATTAGATTAGGGGGAACCTCTTGCATGTCTCTGAGAGATCGATTCACTTTCTTTCTTCCTGTTTTGCACAATGTCGCACTTGCGTCACACAAGACCAAGATTCGTCAACCACTGCGGATTCGAATTACCCAACGTCAACTTTGCTTTCATTATCGAAGAACAACTTTCTCACATTATCTTAATGATATATTAAAGTCTGTTTTGATTTAACTCTATCCAATCCGGTACTGAGTTTCTGGACGTACGTAATTGAAACTTAGATTATCTAAAAACAAAATAGTACCGTCGGAGTCATTTCCGGTCAGACAAATCAACAGCTGTTAAAGCAATTATTCGGTCAGTGTGGCAACATCATCTCGTCCAGAGCAGACTGAGTAAGTCACATTTGTCGACACAAAGATGCCGTGTTGGCTGTCAGATGGAACGTGGGTGGACAATTACAAACCTTAAACATGCTGCGAGCTGAAGCTAGTTGATGATTGTAGGGCACTGTTCATTCTGCCGACCATATCCTATGGACCCGTTTATATAGCGAACCTGGAGCGTGAACGCGCTCACGTGCGTACCTTTGTGCGTTTCATTTTACGTATGTGTTTACTAGTGCATGGGACTGTAGAAGGTGGATATCTCTTTGTTTGTTTAAATGGCTCTCCGTGCAAGTCATTAGAAAGTGTGGTTAGCAGGGTCTTTGTACATGCTAGACTACAGGGTAGTAACCCTCTACCACAGTCATATTCAATGGCAAAGGAACAATACTTGATAGAACTTTAAATCTCCTCGTGACAGTCCC
>NC_134801.1:48334376-48346876 GCF_046742065.1 Oratosquilla oratoria
ACATTTTCTTATATACCATTTTCTATTAAATAATATTACACAACTGCTCCATTGTTAGTGAAACTTTTGTTGATGTGTAACTGTGTGTGTCGGAAGAAAATATTATTTCGATTAATTTGTGGTCCCACACACTCTATATTCAGGTAAGGATTTTGTGAAATGATTGTTGGTTGATATAGATACATTAGATTAAGACATATGACATGGCTGACACCAAGGGCTTTGTAAAATAGACTTGATTTATGCGTGTTCTTGGCTTTGACCCAAACAATAAAATGTGATCAGAGATTCGTAAATGATAATGGAAAAAAACGTACACATAAGCGTATGTTATTGTTGTTTAGCAATTTGTGTAGTTGTTAAAGTTGTGTTGTGAAGTCATTAATATTGTCTGCAGCTAGGTAGGGTTAAGTACTTCTATGACTTTACTCTTGTGTTAGATATAGAGATGCAATTCTCAGTGTCCAGGGTGCCAACCAAGAATTGTTTGGATGCCATTGTGGTCACCCAATTGACTGGTCCAAGGCATCAATGCAGTCTCAGAATAAGGTTGTCAACAATAGGAAGCGAGAGATGAGTCTCGATGGGTGGGGGTTAGGGTGTGTGTTAAGATGGGGGTGGAGAATAGGGTTAGTGTGGAGATTGGGGGATATGTCTAGGTTTAAGGTTGTGGTAGGGGTTTACGCGGGAATGTGATGGGGGATTGGTGGGTGACAGGGGTGAGGGGTTAGGGTTGGAGGAGAGGAGGCTCGTTGGGGGTGGGGAGGTGGGTTGTTTTATCAGGGGTGTTGGCGTGGGGATTTGGGAGTGATTTTTAGGTTTACTGGTGGAATGGGGGACCTGTGGAGAATGCTAAACAATTTATGTTTCGCAAGTGTTTAGATATCAGCACGCATGCGGGAGGAGGGGGTTCTACAGTTTATTCTACACACACATACGCAGTCATTCACACACATAAACTCGCACAATATATGTATATATATATATATATATATATATATATATATATATATATATATGTATATATATATGTATATGTATTTATTTATTCATATATATATAAATACATATATACATGTATGTATATATATATGTATGTATATATATATATATATGTATATATATATCTATATCTATATATATGTATATATATATGTATATATATGTGTATATATATATATATATATATATGTGTGTGTGTGTGTGTGTGTGTGTGTGTGTGTGTGTGTGTGTGTGTGTGTGTGCGTGTGTGTGTGTGTGCGTGTGTGTGTGTGTGTGTGTGTACGTGTCTTTGGGTTTGAAACTTTTATTTTTTCCAATTTTCCTCGTATTTGTCTACAGACTGCTTCAAAACTGCTTGTATACTTTCACCTATACGAGGTCGGAGTCATAGTACCCACCAAGATACATATCCTAGAAACATTTGGTAAACAGAGTTTCTGGGTCGTTACGAGACGAGCAAGGAACAGCCACCAGAACATCCATGCAACCTTTAAGACACTTATTTCGAGGTGTAGAGGACAGCAAGGGTCGGGGAAGGAGGAATTACAGGTAATTTAAGAATAAAAGGCAAGATATGATCGTTTCGATAAGTTTGTGCAATAAATACAAGGAAGAAATGCAGAATCTTCTGGACAAAAGAAAACAGGGCGTTGGTTCAGTTTCGTCTATGGTGTGGTGCAACCAGGACTTGCAGTGACTTCTCAGATTTTAGATTTATGCTTCTTAAGGGGCCGAAGCTGGAGCAGGCTTGTAAAGAGGAGCTGGAGGTGGGGGGTGGTAAGGTGCTGGGGGAGGAGGTGGGTGGTAGGGCGCCGGGGCAGGGTAGGTGGCCTCGCCCTCGTAGGTGACCTGAGCGACGTAGCCGTTGTGGTGGTCGGCGGTGAAGGTGACGATCTGAGTTCGGCCGTCGGGGAGGAGGACGCGGTAGGAGCCTGAGGTGACGTCGCCGTCGCTCTTCTCGTCGTGGGCGAAGTCGTTGCCGGAGTAGTCGTCTTTGACGGCGTAGGCGAACTCGAAGGGCATCCCCGGTTCCTTGTAGACGGGAGGAGGAGGGGCGGGGTATTCGTAGGCAGGGGGAGAGTCTGGCTTGGGGGCGGCCAGGGACAGGGCCACGATGGTGGCGAAGAAGACGACCTGAAGAAGAAAGTGGACGTTTAGAGATGAATGCTATGCTAATTCCAATTGTAAAGAATATCAACCCAAACCATAAACAACTAACTATGGTATGTGACGTAACGCAGCCACGTGAACTACTCATTTTCATTGTCTTTTGTTTCTATTTTGTTAAACGTCATAAATACAACCAATCATGCGGACACACACGTGTGTGTGTGTGTGTGTGTGTGTGTGTGTGTGTGTGTGTGTGTGTACACACACACACACACACACACACACACACACACACACACACACACACACACACACACACACACACATATATATATATATATATATATATATATGTGTGTGTGTGTGTGTGTGTGTGTGTGTGTGTGTGTGTGTGTACAGTATCGCATTTCAATTTCTGCATGTCGGCCTCCATTGATGGCTTAGAATTAAAGTGCATTGTGGTTGTTATAATATATATATAAATATATATATATACATATATATATATATATATATATATATATACATATACATATAAATATATATATATACATATATATATGCATCGGCCAGAACACTTTGGGTGAAAGGCATCAAGGGGCAAAAGGAGTGAACGCCTTTAGCCGGTGGTTACGGTCCCACGCAAGTCAGCCTTCGAGAAAAACTGTGGTGAACCATACAAGTGAAGTGAAGGAGTCAATCGAAGGTTTGTGACTCCTACAGTTCGGAGGCTTCCTATCGCATAGGTGCAATCATGTGCCGCAAACCAGAACAAAAACAATGAAGTATGATCAGCACTACTTGAAGAAATTGACCCCCTTCGGCTCGGTGGTGCACTTGAAGCATTTTGTTCTGTCTGTTGTCGTCTTTTTGTCCGAGGAGGATCTGAGATTGGCACCATTGAGGTACATGATGCAGTTTTTGACTCTGCAATGCTCTTCAGCACAGGAGTGGTTGTTCCCGGATGAAGAATTTTGAAAACCCTTTCCGCCGTATGATATTCTTAGACAAATAGCAGGCGTCGATTTTGCAGCCGATAGTCGGATTCTAAGCTAAATGAGGTCTCGATTGATTGAATTCCACTCTAGGCTGGGGCCAGAAATGAAGGCGTTATGTTCTTGTTTCAAAGAAATCCACGGTGCGCCACAGAAATAAAGCTATTGTTACTATTTTCTTGTTCAAGTAACAGAGTTCACACACCTTGATCATGGTGCAGGCTGTGCTCAGCGAAGTGTGACACAGTTGTATGGAAAATCTTCGGTTATATATAGTGACCCACCCATCCACCCTTCCTTTGTGGAGTGTCCGCTTGTGCGTTCGTCTGTTGGATCAGCTACTCTGTTCTGGTTTTCGTCAAGGATTTGCCCTACGGCGTCTATGTGTAACCCTTTTGCCTAGGGGCGTGTAGGGAGGTCCACCCTCACGCCCTCATTGGCTTAATGAATCTATCTGGTGCCAGACAAATCGATATCAGGATATCCTTAGTTATCAGTCACAATAGGAAGCCCTTCAACTTGATGAGGGCGTCTGTAGATGATTACAGTGGTAATCCTCTCAGCTATTCATCAACCTTGCAGATTTTTTTTCGATGCTGAGAGACCTTCATGAATTGTGAGTTGTGGTGAACCTCTTACTCTGAAGAATGCATGGATATATATATTTTTTCTGTTAGTTATAAAACCTCATTGTTCAGCTGTGAGGTTGTTTCTTGGACAATAAAGCGAGTAGTGATGCCGTGTACCTAATTTGCTCTAGACAACGCCATACAAATTAATACAGCTTTTGCATTCGATTTGCTCTCGCTGGAACATCATCTCTTCTACACCCCTTTTTCTATTCCTGTCTAAAACCCAGGGGGTGGCAAATACAAATAAGGATTTTCTTTTTTAATTTTCTCCTTAGTAATTTCCGCTCAAATATAATTTTTGGTGTTTGTGATTAACAAATTCCCCAACTCAAATTAGTATATATTTTTAGATTTTTTCATTTTTTCATGACATTTTTTAGATATCACTTTCTATTAACTAAGATTACACTACTGCTCCTTTTTTAGTAAACCAATTCTTCTTTTTTTCTTGACATTTTTTATATATCACTTTCTATTATCTAAAATTACACGACTACTTTTTTAGTAAACCTGTTGTTGATGGGTAACTGTGTGAGTTGGAAGAAAATATTATTTCAATTAATTCTATTCCCACACACCGTGTATTATAGTAAGATTTTTGTGAAATGATAGTTGGTTTATACAGATACATTAAATTAAAACATTATATGCCTGGTCCCAAGTAATTTGTGAAATAGACGTGAGTTATGCTTGTTCTTTGTTTTGACCCAAACAATAAAATCTGATCAGAGATTCGTAAATGATCATAAGAAACGTACAATTAAGTGTATGTTTTATTGTTGTTTAGCAAGTTGTGTGGTTGTTAAAGTTGTGTTGTGAAGTCATTAATATGGTCTACAGCTAGGTAGGGTTATGTACTTCTATGACTTTACTCTTGTGTTAGATAAGGAGGTGCAATTCCTAGTGTCCTGGGTGCCAACCAAGAATTGTTTCGATGTCATCGTGGACACCCAGTTGACTCGTCCAAGGTATCCGTGCAGTCTCAGGATAAGGTTGTCAACAATAAGAAACGAGAGGTGAGGCTGTGTGGGTGGTGGCTAAGGTGGAGGCTCGGGTGGGGTTAAAGGATAGGGTTAGGATGGAGGTTAGGGGTTAGGGCTAAGGTTAGGGTTGTGGTAGGGGTTTACGCGGGGATGTGATGGGGGATTGGTTGTTGAGGGGTTAGGGTTTGGTGGGAAAGGAGACTCGTGTGGGGTGGAGTGGCGGGTTGGGTTTGTTTGGGTTGGCGTGGGGATTTGGAGTTGGGATTGAGGTTTACTGATGGGATGGGGCCTGCCAAGAATGCTAAACATTTGGCAAAATGTTAATGTCAGTCTTCGATTTTCATATTTATTTTCTTTAAATGCCTAAGTATCTTTCGCTGGAAGGCCTTGTCATTTTTCACTATTTTAATTTTTCTATCCTGGTTTTACAATGTGCATATATATATATATATATATATATATATATATATATATATATATATATGTATGTATATATATATGCATATACATATATATATGAATATAAATATATATACATATATATATGTGCGTGTGTGTGTGTGTGTGTGTGTGTGTGTGTGTGTGTGTGTGTGTGTGTGTATGTGTGTGTGTGTGTGTGTGTGTGTGTGTGTGTGTGTGTGTGTGTGTGTGTGCGTGTGTGTGTGTGTCTGTGTGTGTGTGTGTGTGTGTGTGTGTGTGTGTGTGTGTGTGTGTGAGTGTGTGTGGGTGGGTGTGGGATCAATTGTAGAATCCCCCCAACACACTCACACACATATCGATGAAAGTCCGAGGTGTTCCGTCGTCGCTCTGCGCCGTCCCTCAGGTTATGGGTATTTTTTTTTTTTTTTTCTTAGTTTCCGGTTTTTGAGCTCTAATGGTTAGGTTAGGTTAGGTTAGGTTAGTTTAGGTTAGGTTAGGTTATCACCGCCATTGATGCGAAGGCACACGCCGTTACTCAGGTCAGGGTAACGTTTTTATTACTTAGTTTAGAGTATGAGAGCGTTGATGATCTTGATAGTAACCTAACCTAGCCTAGCCTAGCAAATTTGAAGTTTGTTAGTACCTCTCCAATAAACATGTATTTAAGATTTTACATAAACTATTCAAATTTTGTGTTTTGTTCTTTTTTCAAATATCTAAACATTAATAAGTATATTTTTCCCATATCAAAGGTTCTTTCAGCTCCTAAATTTTCTGGTTTACGACATATTGGACACCTGATTTTTCTGTCATGTTTTTATCTGCATAGTTCTTATTTACGCATTTTTATCCTACTTTAAAGAGACTTGTATTTAGGTTTCATTCAGATTCAGAGACTGACTGGAAACATGACACTAAATTGATTGAAAAAGACTTTTAAGTATGAAATATTTTTATTTCTTCTATTTAGTGTGTGGTGATTTGTAGCTAAATGTGGAGATATATATATACGTGTTGGATATGAAATTTATACCGTGCTGGTCCGTATGATTTATGTTGTTAGATGAATGTGTATTTACTTAATTTGTTCCTTGTAATCGATGTTCATCTGATTATCATAAAGATTCATTTAGAGTTTTCTGTTTTTTTTCAGAATATGATGATGCTTTGTTAGTTTCTCAAGCCTAAGAAAAGGTCTCGAATTTGACTCTTCATACAACATGAGGTATGTAACATGATACCTTAGAATATAAGTTTTCAAATGCTGGGAGTGCATCTTATGATGTAGTGTTCATCATCATCATTAGCCACACAAAGTAAAATCGACAGTTTCAGCGGCAGCTAAGTCCCTCCTGGTATTTGCTTACCACCTGTAGGGCGCATGAAAATCTGAAGAATAAATGTGAATATGTTCCATGTGGATGTGCTGTGTCTTGCGACACTGCTTCTGGCCGAAGACTTCATGGTTAAGTGTTGGGCCTAGAGTCAGGCCATCACCTTTGGGTTATTGTTAGTCTAAGGGACTAACAACAACTGCTAGGAGTCATCGAGGATTGCGGGATTCAAACCCACAACAAAATAGATATCAGGCCAGAACGCTTCCGATTACACTACCACCAGTGTCGATCTAGAATTTGAAGCAGTGGTTCCCTCTCGCTTTTCTTTTCTTTTCCTTTTTTTTTATTTCTTTTTTTTTTTTGCCATCAACTTCCCATTGACTACTTTGTCTAATTTAAGAGGTAAAATACTTATCTTTACTGTCAACTTAATATGTGACACTTAAAAAAAGAATGTATTGTCATAGTGATTATGCATATCATAATACTTACAAAATCATAGCTTGTACGACGATTAGTATTCCAACAGTTTAAGCCAAAATCTGTCATCTTATCCTTCTTAGGAAGGGTCATACTCCTCCCTGGACGAGAACTGTTCCAAATATTGTGAGCCCTGCTGCTCTGGTCGGAGTTCTGATCACAATCAAGTCTGGAGGCGACTCCAAGCAGGAGTCTTTGGCTTTGCAACTTTGATTTTTTTCCAAGTTTCCTCGTGTTTGTCTGCAGACTGCATCGAACCTGCTTGTACACTTTCACCTATACGAGGTCGGAGTCATGGTACCTACCAAGATACATATCCTAGAAACATTTGGTAATCAGAGCTTCTGGGTCATTACGAGACGAGCAAGGAACAGCCACTAGAACATCTAGAGGCTCGTGAGAATTAAATGCTTACGAGAACATGCACCTTGATGTCCATGCAACCTTTAAGAGACTTATATCGAGGTGTAGAGGACAGCAAGGGTCGGGGGAGGGGGAATTACAGGTGATTTAAGAATAAAAGGCAAAGTATGATCGTTTCGATAAGATTTGTGCAATAAATACAAGGTAGAAATGCATAGTCTTCGGGACAAAAGAAAATAGGGCGTCGATTCAGTTTCGTCTATGGTGTGGTGCAACCAGGACTTGCAGTGACTTCTCAGATTTTAGACTTAGGCTTCTTCAGGGGCCGAAGCTGGAGCAGGCTTGTACAGAGGAGCGGGAGGTGGGGGGTGGTAGGGTGCTGGGGGAGGAGGTGGGTGGTAGGGTGCCGGGGCAGGGTAGGAGGCCTCGCCCTCGTAGGTGACCTGAGCGACGTAGCCGTTGTGGTGATCGGCGGTGAATGTGACGATCTGAGTTCGGCCGTCGGGCAGGAGGACGCGGTAGGAGCCTGAGGTGACGTCGCCGTCGCTCTTCTCGTCGTGGGAGAAGTCGTTGCCGGAGTAGTCGTCCTTGACGGCGTAGGCGAACTCGAAGGGCATCCCCGGCTCCTTGTAGACGGGAGGAGGAGGAGGAGGAGCAGGGTATTCGTAGGCCGGGGGAGAGTCTGGCTTGGGGGCGGCTAGGGACAAGGCCACGATGGTGGCGAAGAAGACGACCTGAAGAAGAAAGTGGACGTTTAAAGATGAATGCTATGGTAATTCCTATTGCATAGTTTATCAGCCCAAAACCACAAACAACTAAATATAGTATGTGACGTAACGCAGCCACGTGAACTACTCATTTTCATGGTCTTTTGTTTTTATATTGTTAAACGTTACAAATACAACTAAGCATGTGGACACACACACACACACACACACACACACACACACACACACACACACACACACACACACACACACACACACACACACACACACACACACACATATATATATATATATATGTATATATATATATATATATATACATATATATAATATATATATGTATATATATATATATGTGTGTGTATGTATATATATATATATATATATATAGTTGTATACACACATACACGTGTATATATATATATTTATATATATATATACATATATATATATATATATATATATATATATATATATATATATATATATACATATATACATATATATCCATCGGCCAGAACACTTCGGGTGAAAGGCATCAAAGGGCCAAAGGAGTGAACGCCTTTAGCCGGTGGTTACGGTCTCACCCAAGTCAGCCTTCGAAAAAATTGTGGTGAACCATACAATCGATGTGAAGGCGTCAATCGAAGGTTTGTGGCTCCTACAGATCGGAGACTTTCCAACGCATAAGTGCAATAATGTGCCGCAAACCAGAACAAAAACAATGAAGTACGATCAGCACAACTTGAAGAGATCGACCCCCTTCGGCTCGGTGATACACTTGATGCACTTTGTACCATATGTTTCTCAGAGAGGATCTGGAAGTGGCACCATTGAGGTACACGATGCAGCTTTTGACTCTGTAAGACTCTTAAGCTCAGGAGAGGTCGTTCCCGTATGAAGAATTTTGAAGACCCTTTCTGGAGGTTGGTGCCCCATATGATATTCTTAAACAAATAGCTGGCGTCGATTTTGCAGCCGATAGTCGGATTGCAAGCTAAACGAAGTCTCGATTGATTGAATTCCACTCCAGGCCGGGGACAGAAGCGAAGGCGACATGTTCTTCTATCAAAGAATTCCACAGAGTGCGCCACAGAAAAAAAACTATTGTTACTATTTTCTTTTTCAAGTAACAGTTCACACACCTTGATCATGGTGCAGGCTGTGCGCAGCGAAGTGTGACACAGTTGTATGGAAAATCTTCGGATATATATAGTAACCCACCCATCCACCCTTCCTTTGTGGAGTGTCCGCTTGTGCGTTCGTCTGTTGGATCAGCTACTCTGTTCTGGTTTACGTCAAGGATTTGCCCGACGGCGTCTGAGCGTAACCCTTTTGCTTAAGGGCGTGTAGGGAGGTCCACCCCCCCGTCCTTATTAGCTTCATGAAATCTCCTGGTGTCAGACAAAACGATATTTGGATATCCTTAGTTATCAGTCACAATAGGAAACCCTTCAACTTGATGAGGGAGTCTGTAGATGATTACAGTGGTAATCCTCCCAGCCATTCATCAACCTTACAGATTTTATTTCGATGCTGAGAGACCTTCATAAATTGTGAGTTGGAGTGAACTTCTGACTCTCAAGAATACATGGGTATATATCTTTTTGTTAGTTATAAGATCTTATTGTTCAGCTGTGAGGGTGTTTCCTGGACAATAAGGCGAGTGGTGACGCCGTTTACCTAATTTGTTCTAGACAACGCCATACAAATTAATACAGCCAACTCAAAGACCCAGTCAGATGTTTTGTTTCTCCCTCTTGTAGTTGTGTTCGTTACTACATGCAGCTTTTGCATTCGAATTTGCTCTCGTTGGAACATCATCTCTTCTACAGCTCTTAGTTTTTCTATTCCTTTCCAAAACCCAGGTGGCTGCAAATACAATTTTTTTCTTCAAGTTTTTCCTTTAGTAATTTCCGCTCTAAATATAGTTTAATATGTATCTTTTAGAAAACAATTTTTTTTTCTTATATATCACTTTCCATTAACTGCTCCTTTTATAGTAAACCTTTTGTTGACGTGTAACTGTGTGAGCCGGAAGAAAATACTATTCCGATTAATTTGTGTTCCCATACATCCTATATTCTGGTAAGATTTTTGTGAAATGATTGTTGGTCTGTACAGATACATTAAATTAAGACTTATGACATTCCTGATACCAAGGGTTTTGTAAAATAGACGTGAGTTTTGCGTGTTCTTGGTTTTGACCCAAACAATAAAATGTGATCAGAGATTCGTAAATGATCATAAGAAACGTGTGGTTGTTAAAGTTGTGTTGTGAAGTCATTGATATGGTCTACGGCTAGGTAGAGTTAAGTACTTCTATGACTTTACTCCTGTGTTAGATAAAAAGGTGCAATTCCTAGTGTCCTGGGTGCCAACCAAGAATTGTTTGGATGTCATTGTGGTCACCCAATTACTCGTCCGAGGCATCAGTGCAGTCTCAGGATAAGGTTGTTAACAATAAGAAGCGAGAAGTGAGGCTAGGTGGGTGGGGGCTAGGGTGGAGGCTTGGGTGGGGTTAAAGGATAGGGTTAGGATGAAGGTTGGGGGCTAGGGCTAGGGTTAAGGTTATGGTAGGGATTTACGCGGGGATGTGATGGGGGATTGATGGGTAAGGGGCGTGAGGTGGTTAGGGTTTGGTGGGAAAGGAGACTCGTGTGGGGTGGAGTGGCGGGTTGGGTTTGTTTGGGTTTGCGTGGGGATTTGGAGTTGGGATTGAGGTTTACTGATGGGATGGGGCCTGCCAAGAATACTAAATATTGGGCAAAATATAAAAATCAGTCTTCGATTTTCATATTTATTTTCCTTAAATGCCTAAATATCTTTCGCTGGAAGGCCTTGTCATTTTTCAGTATTTTGATTTTGCTATCCTGGTTTTACAATATATATATACATATATATATATATATATATATATATATATATATATATATATATATATATATGTATACATATATATATATATATATATATATATATATATGTATATATGTGTGTGTATGTGTGTGTGTGTATGGGATCAATTTTAGAATCCCCCCCCCAACACACACATATCGATGAAAGTCCGAGGTTTTCCGCCGTCGCTCTGCGCCGTCCCTCAGGTTATGGTAATTTTTTTCTTAGTTTCCGGTTTGTGAGCACTAATGGTTAGGTTAGGTTAGTTTAGGTTATTACCACCATTGATGCGAAGGCACACGCCGTTACTCAGGTCAGGGTAACGTTTTTATTACTTAGTTTAGAGTATGAGAGCGTTGATGATCTTAATATTAAGCTAACCTAGCCTAGCCTAGCAAATTTGAAGTTCGTTAGTACTTCTCCAATAAACATGTCTTTAAGATTTTATATAAATTGTTCAAATTTTGTGTTTTGTTCTTTTTTCAAATATCTAAACATTAATAAATCTGTAATTTCCCATATCGAAGGTTCTCTCAGCTCCTAAATGTTCTGGTTTATGTCATATTGGACACCTGGTTTTTCTGTCATGTTATTATCTGCATAGTTCTTATTTACGCATTTTTCTCTAACTTTCAAGAGACTTGTAATTGGGAGTACAGGTTTCATATTTCTGTTCATTTGTGCAGATTCTGGGACTGTGACTGAAAATAATACACTCAATATATTAAAAACGACTTTAAGTATGAAATACTTAAATTCTATTCATTTGTGCAGATTCTAGGATTGTGACTGAAAACATGGCACTAAATTTATTGAAAAAAGACTTTAAGTATGAAATATTTTTATTTCTTCCATTTAATGTGTAGTGATTTGTAGCTAAATGTGGAGATATATGTACGTACTGGATATGAAATTTATACCGTGGCGATCAGTATGATTTATGTTGTTAGATGAATGTGTATTTACTTAATTTGTTCCTTGTAATGGATGTTCATCTGATTATTATTAAGATTCATTTGGAGTTCTCTGTTTTTTATCAGAATATGCTGATGCTTTCTTAGTTTCTCAAGCCTAGGAAAAGGTCTCGAATATTACTCTTAATACAACATGAGGTATGTAACATGATACCTTGGAATACAAGTTTTCAAATGCTGGGAGTGCATCTTATGATGTAGTGTTCATCATCATCATTAGCCATAATTTTTTTTTTCGCAAGTTCATCATCTTCTGTCTAAGCACACAAAGTAAAAACAACAGTTTCAGCGGCAGCTAAGTCCCTCCTGGTATTTGCTTACCGCCTCTAGGGCGCATGAAAATCTGAAGAATATATGTGAATATGTTCCATGTGGATGTGCTGTGTCTTGCGACACTGCTTCTGACCCAGGGCAGTGGACAGGATGCAGGGATAACCCGTCATCCAGGAGGCACCAAGATAAGAGGGTGAGAGGAGGGTGGAGGGGAGTGGAATATATAGGAAATGGAATGGGTGGGAGTGGTTTCTATGCCTTTTTCTTTTTGGCTACCCCCAGTGTAAAGGGGAGGGAGCCTTTGG
>NC_134801.1:48349376-48353730 GCF_046742065.1 Oratosquilla oratoria
AGGAGAGGTCGTTCCCGTATGAAGAATTTTGAAAACCCTTTCTGGAGGTTGGTGCCCCATATGATATTTTCAAATAAAGAGTAGGCGTTGATTTTGCAGCCGATAGTCGGATTGCAAGCTAAACGAAGTCTCGATTGATTGAATTCCACTCCAGCCCGGGGACAGAAACGAAGGCGACATGTTCTTGTTTCAAAGAATTTCACCGAGTGCGCCACAGGAATAAAGATATTGTTACTATTTTCTTGTTTAACTAACGAAGTTCACACACCTTGATCATGGTGCAGGCTGTGCTCAGTGAAGTGTGACACAGTTGTATGGAAAATCTTCGGATATATATAGTAACCCACCCATCCACCCTTCCTTTGTGGAGTGTCCACTTGTGCGTTCGTCTGTTGGATCAGCTACTCTGTTCTGGTTTTCGTCAAGGATTTGCCCGACGGCGTCTGTGCGTAACCCTTTAACTTAAGGGCATGTAGGGAGGTCCCCCCCCCCCGGCCTTGTTGGCTTAATGAATTCTCCTGGTGTCAGACAAAACGATATTAGGATATCCTTAATTATTTGTCACAATAGGAAGCCCTTCAACTTGATGAGGGCGTCTGTAGATGATTACAGTGGTAATCCTCCCAGCCATTCATCAACCTTGCAGATTTTATTTCGATGCTGAGAGACCTTCATGAATTGTGAGTTGGAGTGAACTTCTGACTCTCAAGAATACATGGGTATATATCTTTTTGTTAGTTATAAGATCTTATTGTTCAGCTGTGAGGGTGTTTCCTGCGAGTGGTGACGCCGTTTACCTAATTTGTTCTAGACAACGCCATACAAATTAATACAGCCGACTCAAAGACCCAGTCAGATGTTTTGTTTCTCCCTCTTGTAGTTCTGTTCGTTACTACATGCAGCTTTTGCATTCGAATTTGCTCTCGTTGGAACATCATCTCTTCTACACCTCTTAGTTTTTCTATTCCTTTCCAAAACCCAGGTGGCTGCAAATACAATTTTTTTCTTCAAGTTTTTCCTTTAGTAATTTCCGCTCTAAATATAATTTTCGGTTTTCGTAATTAAGAAATTAAAAAAAAAAAACAGTTTAATATGTATCTTTTAGAAAATAATTTTTTTTTCTTATATATCACTTTCCATTAACTGCTCCTTTTATAGTAAACCTTTTGTTGACGTGTAACTGTGTGAGTCGGAAGAAAATACTATTCCGATTAATTTGTGTTCCCATACATCCTATATTCTGGTAAGATTTTTGTGAAATGATTGTTGGTTTATACAGATACATTAAATTAAGACTTATGACATTCCTGATACCAAGGGTTTTGTAAAATAGACGTGAGTTTTGCGTGTTCTTGGTTTTGACCCAAACAATAAAATGTGATCAGAGATTCGTAAATGATCATAAGAAACGTGTGGTTGTTAAAGTTGTGTTGTGAAGTCATTGATATGGTCTACGGCTAGGTAGAGTTAAGTACTTCTATGACTTTACTCCTGTGTTAGATAAAAAGGTGCAATTCCTAGTGTCCTGGGTGCCAACCAAGAATTGTTTGGATGTCATTGTGGTCACCCAATTACTCGTCCGAGGCATCAGTGCAGTCTCAGGATAAGGTTGTTAACAATAAGAAGCGAGAAGTGAGGCTAGGTGGGTGGGGGCTAGGGTGGAGGCTTGGGCGGGGGTAAAGGATAGGGTTAGGATGGAGGTTGGGGGCTAGGGCTAGGGGTAAGGTTGTGGTAGGGATATACGCGGGGGTGTGATGGGGGATTGGTGGGTGAGGGGCGTGAAGGGTTAGAGTTTGGTGGGAAAGGAGACTCATGTGGGGTGGAGTGGCGGGTTGGGTTTGTTTGGGTTGGCGTGAGGATTTGGAGTTGGGATTGAGGTTTACTGGTGGGATGGGGGCCTGCCAAGAATGCTAAACATTTGGCAGAATGTAAAATTCAGTCTTCAATTTTCATATTTATTTTCCTTAAGTGCCTAAGTACCTTTCGCTGGAAGGCCTTGTCATTTTTCACTATTTTGACTTTGCTATCCTGGTTTTACAATATATATATATATATATATATATATACTTATATATGTATATATATATATATATATATATATATATATATACATATACATATATATATATATATATATATGTGTGTGTGTGTGTGTGTGTGTGTGTGTGTGTGTGTGTGTGTGTGTGTGTGTGTGTGTGTGTGTGTGTGTGTATGTGTGTGTGTGTGTGTGTGTGTGTGTGTGTGTGTGTGTGTGTGTGTGTGTGTGTGTGTGTGTGTGTGTGTGTGTGTGTGTGTATGTGTGTGTGTGTGTGTGTGTGTATGTGTGTGTATGGGATGAATTGTAGAATCCCCCCCCTCCCACACACACACATATCGATGAAAGTCCGAGGTGTTCCGCCGTCGCTCTTCGCCGTCCCTCAGGTTATGGTAATTTGTTTCTTAGTGTCCGGTTTGTGAGCCCTAATGGTTAGGTTAGGTTATATTAAGTTAGTTTAGGTTGTCACCGCCATTGTTGGGAAGGCACACGCCGTTACTCAGGTCAGGGTAACGTTTTTATTACTTAGTTTAGAGTATGAGAGCGTTGATGATCTTGATAGTAACCTAACCTAGCCTAGCCTAGGAAATTTTAAGTTCGTTAGTACCTCTCCAATAAACATGTCTTTAAGATTTTACATAAACTATTCAAAGTTTGTGTTTTGTTCTTTTTTCAAATATCTAAACATTAATAAGTCTGTATTTTTCCCATATCGAAGGTTCTTTCAGCTCCTAAGTTTTCTGGTTTACGACATACTGGACACCTGATTTTTCTGTCATGTTTTTATCTGCATAGTTCTTCTTTACGCATTTTTCTCTAACTTTCAAGAGACTTGTAATTAGGTTTCATATTTCTGTTCATTTGTGCAGATTCTGGGACTGACTGAAAACATGACACTAAATTTATTGAAAAAGACTTTAAGTATGAAATACTTTTATTTCTTCCATTTAATGTGTGGTGATTTGTAGCTAAATGTGGAGATATATATACGTATTTGATATGAAATTTATACCGTGCCGGTCCGTATGATTTATATTGTTAGATGAATGTGTATTTACTTAATTTGATCCTTGTAATCGATGTTCATCTGATTATCATAAAGATTCATTTAGAGTTTTCTGTGTTTTTTTTCAGAATATGATGATGCTTTGTTAGTTTCTCAAGCCTAAGAAAAGGTCTCGAATTTAACTCTTCATACAACATGAGGTATGTAACATGATACCTTAGAATATAAGTTTTCAAATGCTGGGAGTGCATCTTATGATGTAGTGTTCATCATCATCATTAGCCACACAAAGTAAAATCGACAGTTTCAGCGGCAGCTAAGTCCCTCCTGGTATTTGCTTACCGCCTGTAGGGAGCATGAAAATCTGAAGAATAAATGTGAATATGTTCCATGTGGATGTGCTGTGTCTTGCGACACTGCTTCTGGCCCAAGACTTCATGGTTAAGTGTTGGGACTAGAGTCAGGCCAACACCTTTGGGTTATTGTTAGTCTAAGGGACTAATAACAACTGCTAGGAGTCATCGAGGATTGCGGGATTCAAACCCACAACAAAACATATATCAGGCCAGCACGCTTCCGATTACGCTACCACCAGTGTCGATCTAGAATTTGAAGCAGTGGTTCCCTCTCTCTTTTCTTTTCCCATTGACTACGTTGTCTAATTTAAGAGGTGAAATACTTATCTTTACTGTCAACTTAATATGTGACACTTAAAAAAAGGGTGTATTGTCATAGTGATTATGCATATCATAATACTTACAAAATCATAGCTTGTACGACGATTAGTATTCCAACAGTTTAAGCCAAAATCTGTCATCTTATCCTTCTTAGGAAGGGTCATACTCCTCCCTGGACGAGAACTGTTCCAAATATTGTGAGCCCTGCTGCTCTGGTCGGAGTTCTGATCACAATCAAATCTGGAGGCGACTCCAAGCAGGAGTCTTTGGCTTTGCAACTTTTATTTTTTTTTTCGAAGTTTCCTCGTGTTTGTCTGCAGACTGCATCGAACCTGCTTGTACACTCTCACCTATACGAGGTCGGAGTCATGGTACCTACCAAGATACATATCCTAGAAACATTTGGTAATCAGAGCTTCTGGGTCATTACGAGACGAACAAGGAACAGCCACTAGAACATCTAGATGCTCGTGAGAATTACTTAATTGCTTACGAGAACATGCACCTTGATGTCCATGCAACCTTTAAGAGACTTATATCGAGGTGTAGAGGACAGCAAGGGTCGTGGAAGGGGGAATTACAGGTGATTTAAGAATAAAAGGCAAAGTATGATCGTTTCGATAAGATTTGTGCAAT
>NC_134801.1:48354230-48379230 GCF_046742065.1 Oratosquilla oratoria
TTTACAGCATTATGGTCCATAAAAATCACTATTCTTCAACGTTACTCTAATACCTCTGCTCCTATCGCCAGCCTTGCTACCACAACAGGAGGACAGAAGAACGGGTGAGGTTTTGCCATGACCACTAAGAGAAAAGAAATCGTTAGCCCTGCGCCATTATCAGGATCAGAAAGGACGGCTTGCAAATATGGACGAGGACCCATGCCAATGCCGATTTTCGCTTTGCCTGCCACTGTTGGAGGGGTCAAAAAGGTTAATCCCAAGAGTTAACAACTAGTAAATTTGGGGCATTCACCAGCTCTCCTCAGACCTCTACATTGATTGAAAAGGTGTTAAAAATAAATACAGTTAAAAGGTTTTTTGACATAGTCAAAACCAGGACCTAGTTCGAAGACTGAGTGTCAGCCCCTCAGGGCAGCACCTCATGATGGAGGTGAGGTGGTTGAGACTGTTTTGAAAAAGAATGTCCATCATCTTGCAGCCCCACCACATGAACCATGGAGGTAACCATCGTTGCTTCTCCCGACACAAGATGAAGGATGTAGAAAGGAAGAAGAGGGTCTTCCGTTTAGCCAAATCAAAACAAAGCACTTCGGTAACGACGTGATACTATCAGTGGTGATGATGACGTTAATGATAGTGAAGATGATGATGATGATACGACGACAGTGGTAGTGGTGATGGTGGTGGCAGTGGAGGTGGTGATGATGGTGTACGTGATGGTGGTGAATATTCGTGGTGGTGTTTGTGGTAATGATGGTAGTGGTTGTGGTGGAAATATGAGAAATGATGGTGAAGGTAGCGATGGTATTAGTGAGGGTTACGGTAGAAATTGTAGCATCAGCTTCAGTGAAGGTGATTGCAAAAAACCCAACGGTTATCCTATATAACACTATCCTACTCTTTTTTGTGTGTTTTTTTTTGGGGGGGGGACACACAAAGCGTTGCTCACACGCGGTATAATATACGGCTAACCATGTAATCATAGAATAACATTTATTTTTCCTCTTCTCCAGGTCTACCAGATTTCTTAAATGAATGGATGAAGTACAAATATATTCAGTACAATATTGATTTAGGGACAAGAGTTGACATGCTAGAGTTTTAACTAATTTTTGGGAAAATGTGAGGTGAGGTCAAGAATTTCTAAATCCACAATGTCCAGACACACAAGCACGCACACAAAAATCAACACACATACACGCACACAAGAACACAGGCTCGAACGCACGCAAACGGTCACCTGCTGCTGATGATGAAAGGCTCCTTTCGAGCAGGCCCAACGTATAAATGCAGCACCTCTCCGTCCATCTCTTCAGTTCGCATCGCCGAGTGTATTCAGTACATCAGCATTATGTGGAAAGGTTAGTAGCCCTTGAGCCATCACCGTTTTTTGCCTAGTGTCTACACCGTACACGCCTGTACCCTCGGTTAAAGATCGCCTTCAAAATCTTAAGGTTCTTAGATCATCTGCAATTGCTAGCTGACCGTTGTGTTGGGGGGGAAATATCAAAATTGTCGATGATCAAATGTGATTGTGTTCACATCAATTATTGCTTCTAGCTATTTGGAAGGCTCTGCGGTACGACATTCATGTTGGATATAAGGGAGGGATTGTCCATATCACTCTTTTCACAAGAGTATTTAATAAAGCTGGGTGTTGACAATTTGATATTTGCAACACTAGATTATTGAGTCTCGTCGTTCCTCTCTATTTAAACCCTCCTAATTTATATGAATCATCTGATTCCCTTAGATTGTCCCTCCTCCTCCGTCTCCGTGGCTGTGGCATGGGCCGGTAATCACATCCCCGACTACCCGGTTACTTCGCACCCCAGTCTACGGATACAATCCATCCTCCTCGTCCCCCGCCCAACCTAACAATCAGCCCTGGTTATGGCCTCTTTTCGAATGTCGCTTACGCCGTCAAGGATTACCTACTCCGGCAACGATTACGCCCACGAGCAGAAGAGCGACGCGGCGTCGTCCACCTCGGGTTCCTACCACGTTCGCTCTTCCCCGACGGACCGAATTGAAACAGTCAACTTCGACGCGCGATGAACTACAGCGGCTACGTAAGCCGAAGTCTCCTACGAGGATCAGGCTAAGCATCCCGCTCCTGCGCCCTACCATCCCGCCCCGGCACCCTACCATCCCACTCCGGCTCCGTACCACCCCACCCCGGCGCCCGACAATCCCCCCCCCTCACCCTACCATCCCACTCCGGCTCCCTATCATCCCGCCCCGGCACCCTACCATCCCACTCCAGCGCCTTACCATCCCCCACCAACATATGCCTAAGCTCCTCCGGGTGAGGGTCAGGCCACCCTCACCATTGAGGGTGGCGCGCCTAGAAACCCCTTGTGAGAAGGTGCCTCACAGACACTCTGAGCACCAATTACTGAGGTCCTCGTCTACATAATCGACCTTTAATCAGTTACACCCATCTTCATATTCACATACGCCTCTCTTGAGCCCATACTTACCCCACTTTCCACACACGTCTCATTCAGTCCTGATCTGGGTATCAGTGATGAAAAAACATTTTACTCAGACCTACTAATACCAAAGTAATTAGCACTTTCTTAGTCAAAGTTCCAATGTTCTAGTCACCATGACACTGTCCACTTGATTTATTCATACATAATTTAGGAAGAACTATTTGACACTCTACAGTATGGCTGCAAAAACGGAAAACATTCCTTCCTGTGGCTCATGTAAGGTTTGGTCATATGTGAGCAACGAATAAACAAGATTTTGTTGTCATGTTCGTGAATTTCTTGGCGCCAATTTCCATCACATTTTTCTGGTGAAATATTTTACTCTATATATCATAAACAAATTCAAAAGTATGCATGCTAGTTCGAGAAAAATAGGTATGATCCTGTGAGTTTATCTCTCCTCCTGAGTATTATAATGAAGTAAATACATTCAGGTAAATGAACAAAAGTATGACACCTGGAATAGTAATGACTACAATGACAACAACTACGACAGTAATAAGACACCAACGACAATGACAACACTGCCAATAATAAAAGACGATCAAAATTACCCCAACTCATCTTAAGAAAAGGTCTCCTGAAGACGATTTTAACAAATAACAAGGCCAATCTCATTTTCTAGACCAGAGCCTGTCCTATATCCGTTTCACCTGAATTATTGCAATTGCATTGTTACCATTATTGGCTGTTGCATTTTAAATTGGAATATTTCCTTTACCAAGTGACCTAGGTGAAGCAAGCCCACTGATATATTGTATGAACCTTTCTCGGATATTTTTCAAATGAAATATAGCACACAGACTGTCCAGTGGGATTTTCCATATTTCTAACATAATCTGAAAGTTTATAACAGCTGCAGTTAGAGAAATGACAGAACGAGCAACTCATGCCGAGGTTTGGGCTAATCTAATTGCTCGCTTAGAGAAAGTAGGAATCAGTAAATAACATATATATATATATACTTTAACTAATCATAAGGATTCCAATGTATTCAAGGTTGGAAAGCTTATCCTAAAAGATATGCACATAGTGGGTAACGAAAGTGAGAATCAGCCTAGTTGAAATGACAAAGATTAAATTTTCTGTGACAGTAACGACGTGACTTTTGATTCTGTCGCTAGTTCGTTGTTGCCTCATATATTGATTTATTTCATAGAAATTGCCAACTCTGTACCTCCTGTAAGGGGCGCTGTTCATACTTAAAACTTTGTGTTAAGGACGTAATTATGTCTCACTATAGCACAAATACACTACTCGGTAAGGAATGGAAGCTTGTGAACAAGACACACACACAAAATATGTAACACATGTTTCGACGATATACTGTAGAACGGCACTCCCACAGCTTGATTGACAGATTCCCTAGGTGTCTACCTACATGTTGCAAAGTGTTGCAGGCTGTTAGTCTTTTAGAATATGGGTTTGCAAATAAGTCATTTTTGTTGTCGAAGAAGTAGGGAACCGGTAATGATGACTTACTCCATTGTCTGAAGCCCCTCCACAGCACTACAATTCCACAACCATTTCAAGAACCTGACAGCTGGAGAGTTCCCGTGAGAGTGAATGAAATGTAAAGTAATGGTACCTAAGGCAAATACTTCTACCACAACATCATCATCCTTCCTCCAATTCATAGAAGACAGAGAAACGAACCGTCTCTCCAATGCTGCCTTCCTCTGCAGTACACATGGATCCTTGTTACCAGTGATTTTTTAAAGAACCACAAAAAAGAACAACATAGACACAACTTACTGTTTTTCTCTGTTATGAACCATTTCCTCACTTTAATATCCACTACTCTCCAATAGAACTTCTCTTTCTCTGACTCTGTTCTGTTTTCGTTTTTTTTTCCTTGGCTTCTATTGTTCTTGTTTCCTCTTCCTCTTTATTCATCTCTCTTTTTCTCCAATTGGTTTTGTCTTATCTATATTCTATTTCCCTACTCTATATATTTCTTCAATTTGTTTCCCTGTTTCTTGTTCATCTTCTTGAACTACTTTTGATATCTTGTTTATTTTTTCTTCTCCTCCTTTGCTCTTGTAGTCCTATTTGGATTATGCTTCTCTTCCATCCGTAATATAATTATACATTTCTTTTTATCCGCTAAGTCTCTTACTATGTTCTCCTTATTCCTCATCACTTTAATAACTGTGTCCTTAGCTTGTTCTTTTATTTGTTGTTTACTATATCTCTAAATTCAAATTTGTTATTCTCTTGGACTTTTCTCTAACCCTGTACATATTTTGCTATGGACTCTTTATTCTCTTTATTATTCTCCTTTAATTCCTCATTCTCATCCTTTACTTCTTTTAACTGTCTTTTTAATTCTTCTATTTTTTTTTTTTTTTTTTTTTTTAGGTTTTGGTTCTCCTCCTTTAGTTCTTCCAATTTATCAACTCCTTGTGTAATCCGTGTAAGTTGACTGAACCTAACCTCCCACCATTCGTTCATTTTTGCAACAAGCAATCAATCAGATTAGCCCAAACCTCGGCATGAGTTGCTCGTTCTGTCATTTCCCTAACTGCAGCTGTTATAACTTTCAGCTTATGTTAGAAATATGGAAAATTCCACTGGACAGTCTGTGTGCTATATTTCATTTGAAAAATATCCGAGAAAGGTTCATACAATATATCAGTGGGCTTGCTTCACCTAGGTCACTTGGTAAAGGAAATGTTCCAATTTAAAATGCAACAGTCAATAATGGTAACAATACAATTGCAATAATTCAGGTAAAACGGATGTAGGACAGGCTCTGGTCTAGAAATGAGATTGGCCTGTTATTTGATAAAATCGTCTTCAGGAGACCTTTTCCTTACAGTAGTTGGGGTAATTTTGGACGTCTTTTCATTATTGGCAGTGTTGTCATTGTCGTTGGTGTCTTATTACTGTCGTAGTTGTTGTCATTGTAGTCATTGCCATTCCAGGTGTCATACTTTTGTTCATTTACCTGAATGTATTTACTTTCATTGTAATACTCACGAGGAGAGATAAACTCACAGGATCATACCTATTTTTCTCGAACTAGCATGCATACTTTTGAATTTGTTTATGATATATAGAGTAAAGTATTTCACCAGAAAAATGTGATGGAAATTGGCGCCAAGAAAATCACGAACATGACAACAAAATCTTGTTTATTATTCGTCGCTCATATATAACCAAACCTTACAAGAGCCACAGGAAGGAATGTTTTCCGTTTTTGCAGCCATAGAGTGTCAATTAGTTCTTCCTAAATTATGGTATGAATAAATCAAGTGGACAGTGTCATGGTGACTAGAACATTGGAACTTTGACTAAGAAAGTGCTAATTACTTTGGTATTAGTAGGTCTGAGTAAAAAGTTTTTTCATCACTGAATAACCAGATCAGGACTGAATGAGAAGTGTGTGGTAAGTGGGGTAAGTATGGGCTCAAGAGAGGCGTGTGTGAATATGAAGATGCGTGTAACCGAGTAAAGGTCGATTATGTAGACGAGGACCTCAGTAATTGGTGCTCAGAGTGTCTGTGAGGCACCTTCTCTCGAGGGGTTCTTGGCGCGCCACCCTCAATGGTGAGGGTGGCCTGACCCTTACCCGGAGGAGCTTAGGCATATGTTGGTGGGGATGGTAGGGCGCTGGAGTGGGATGGTAGGGTGCCGGGGTGGGATGTTAGGGAGCCGGGGTGGGATGGTAGGGTGCCGGGGTGGGATAGTAGGGAGCCGGGGTGGGATGGTAAGGAGCCGGAGTGGGATGGTAGGGTGCCGGGGCGGGATGGTAGGGCGCAGAGCGGGATGCTTAGCCTCACCCTCGTAGGAGACTTCGGCTACGTAGCCGCTGTAGTCATCGGCGTCGAAGTTGACTGTTTCAATTCGGCGTCGTCGGGAAGAGCGACGTGGTAGGAACCCGAGGTGACGACGCCGTCGCTCTTCTGCTCGTGGGCGTAATCGTTGCCGGAGTAGTCTTTGACGGCGTAAGCGAATTCGAAGGGCATACCAGGCTGATTGTAGGTTGGACGAGGAGGAGGATTGTATCCGTAGACTGGGGGCGAGTCGGGTTGTGGAGCGGCCCATGCCACAGCCACGGAGACGCAGAGGAGGACAATCTAAGGGAGTGAGATGATCAGATAAATTAGGTAAATAGAGAGGAACGACGAGACTAAATCATCTATGTTGCAAGTATGAAATGTCAAAACCTAACTATAAATACTCTGTGAAAGAATGACATGACAATCCCTCCTTTATATCCAACATGAATGTCGTGCGCAGAGCCTTCCAAATAGCTAGAAGCAATAATGATGTGAACATAACCACATTTGATCATCGATCGATGATTTTGATGTATCCAACCCACGGTCAGCTTGCAATGCAGATGATCTAAGACCTTAAGACTTTGAAAGCGACCTTTAACCGAGGTACAGACGTCCTCGGTGTAGACACTAGGCAAACGGCGATATCTCAAGTGCTACTAACCTTCCACATAATGCTGATGGACTGAAACACTCGGCGATGCGAACTGACGAATAGACGAAGAGGAGCTGCATTTATACGTTGGGCCTGCACGAAAGGAGCCTTTCATCATCAGCAGCAGGTGACGTTTGCGTGCGTTCGAGCCTGTGTTCTTGTGTGCGTGTATGTGTATTGAATTTTGTGTGCGTGCTTGTGTATCTGGACGTGCGATTTAGAAATCCCTGACCTCACCTCACCTTTCCCAAAAATTAGTAAAACTCTAGCATGTTAACTCTTGTCGTTAATTAGTATTGTACTGCTTATATTTGTGCTTAATCCGCTCATTCAAGAAATCTTTAGGCTGGAAAGATAAAAATAAATGTTTATCTATGATTACATGGTAGCCGTATATTATACCGCGTTTGAGCAACGATTTGCGTGTGCCCCACAAGTAAAAACAAGATTAGGATAGTGATATATAGGATACCGTGTGGTTTGCAATCACCTTCAATGTAATTGCGAATACAATTACTACCGTCACCATCACTAATACCATCGCTACCATTACTCTTATTTCCATCACCACTGATAGTATCACGTCGTATACCGAAGTGCTTTGTTTTGATTTGGCTAAACGAAAGACCCTCTTCTTCCTTTCTCCATCCTTAATCTTGTGTCGGGAGCAACGACGGTTACCTCCCTGGTTCATGTGGTGGGCCTGCAAGATGATGGACAATCATTTCCAAAACCCATCAACCCCCTCACCTCCATCGAGAGGTGCAGCCCTGAGGGGATGATACTCAGTCTTCGAACTAAGTCCTGGTTTTGTTTTTATCAACTTTAACTGTATTTATAACACCTTTCCAATCATGTAGAGGTGAGAGCTGGCGAATGCCCCCAATTCATTACGTGTTAACTCTTGGGATTAATCTTTTGACCCCTCCAACAGTGGCAGGCAAAGTGAAAATCGGCATTGGCATGGGTCGACCATATTTGCAGCCGTCCTTTCGACCCTGATAATGGCGCAGGGCTAACGATTTCTTTTCTTAATGGTCATGCAAACTTCGACCGTTCTTCTGTCCTTCTGTTGTGGTAGCAAGACTGGCGATAGGAGCAGAGGTATTAGAGTAACGTTGAAGAAAGTGATTTTTATGGACCATAATGCTGTAAACAGTGATGATTGTAACCAAAAAATGAAAGACGAGAGAAATATGGTAACAACGAGAATCTTAATATTTGACGTTTTTCTCTTCTCTTTCTCTATTGTTCTTATTTTTTTTTTTTTCATCTCTCGAGAAAACGAGTGACAGTCAAATGACTAGCAATTATTCCTCAAACCCGAAGACACGATTTGGCGAAAGGGGGAAATAGAGAGGAAGTATGCTTGTGTATGCACACACACGCGCACACACACACACACACACACACACACACACACACACACACACACACACTCACACACACGCACACACACACACACACACACACACACACACACACACACACACACACACACACACACACACACACACACACACACACACACACACACACACACACACACACACACACACACACACACACACACACACACACACACACACACACACACACACACACACACACACACACACACAGGCACACACACACACGCGCGCGCGCGACAGTCGAAGTGACAGCGAAGATTGGACTCCAGAAAAAAATATAATTTTCGTGGTTCTCAACGAAAGGGAGTACCTGTGTTGTATTAGTTGGAAAGGGGAAAGCTCATGGTCTAGTGGGGAGGTGAATAAAAAGGAGAAGGGGAGGGATTACTCAGGTAAATGGAAGGTAATGAAGAAGGGGAAGAGCGGGCCCCGTAAGTCAGAATGAATGTTAACAAGAGATGTGCACGTGATAGAGGTGAAGTGGAAGAGGCTAGTAAAAATGTAAAAATTAGAAATATAGATACGAGCAGCACAATAGAAGGTGAAGATAATTATTTCTACGAACTTAATGAGGGAGGAGATGACAACCTCCCCCGATTAACATGTCCTAGAGGATAAAGTAGCAAAACTAAACGAATGTTGCGAGGTTAGGGTCCAGTCAACTTAGACGGATTACATAAAGAGTTGATAAATTGAATGAACTAAGGAAGGAGAGCAAAACCTAAAAAAAAAAAAATAGAAGAATTAAAAAGACAGTTAAAAGAAGTAAAGGATGGGATTGAGGAATTAAAGAAAATTTATAAAGAGAATAAATAGTCCATAGCAAACGAGGTACAGGGTTGGAGAAAAGTCCAGAACAACAAATTTAATTTAGAGATATAGTAAAACCACAGATAAAAGAACAAACTAAGGACACAGTTATTAAAGTGATGAGAAAGAAGGAGACTATAGTCAGAGACTTAGCGGATAAAACGAAATGTATAATTATGTTTGGGATGGAAAAAAGTATAATCCAAATAGGACTACACGAGTAAAAGAGGAGAAGGAAAAAGAAAACAAGATATCAAAAGTAGTTCAAAAAGATGAACAAGAAACAGGGAAAGAAATTGAAGAAATATATAGAGTAGGGAAAAAGAGGAAGAGGAAACAAGAAGAATAGAAGCCAAGGAAAAAAAAAACGAAAACAGAACAGAGTCAGAGAAAGAGAAGTTCTATTGGAGAGTAGTGGATATGAAATTGAGGAAATGGTTCATAGCAGAGAAAAACAGTAAGTTGTGTCTATGCTGTTCTTTTTGTGGTTCTTTAAAAAATCACTGGTAACAAGGATCCATGTGTACTGCAGAGGAAGGCTGCATTGGAGAGACGGTTCGTTTCTCTGTCTTCTATGAATGGGAGGAAGGATGATGATTATTGTGGTAGACGTATTTGCCTTAGGTACCATTACTTTACATTTCATTCACTCTCACGGGAACTCTCCAGCTGTCAGGTTCTTGAAATGGAATGGAAATTCTAGTGCTGTGGAGGGGCTTCAGACAATGGAGTAAGTCATCATTACCGGTTCCCTACTTCCTCGACAACAAGAATGACTTATTTGCAAACCCATATTCTAAAAGAATAACATCCTGCAACACTTTGCAACATGTAGGTAGACTCCTAGGGAATCTGTCAATCAAGCTGTGGCAGTGCCGTTCTACAGTATATCGTCGAAACATATGTTACATATCTTGTGTGTGTGTCTTGTTCACAAGCATCCATTCATTACCGAGTAGTGTATTTTGTGCTATAGTGAGACATAATTACATCCTTAACAAAAAGTTTTTAAGTATGAACAGCGCACCTTACAGGGGGTACAGAGTTGGCAATTTCTATGAAATAAATCAATATATGAGGCAACAACGAACTAGCGACAGAATCAAAAACCACGTCGTTACATGTCACGGAAAATTTAATCTTTGTCATTTCAACTAGGCTGATTCTCACTTTCGTTACCCACTATGTGCTTATCTTTCAGGATAAGCTTTCCAACCTTGAATACATTGGAATCATTATGATTAGTTAAAGTATATATATATATATATAATATATATATATATATAATATA
This sequence comes from Oratosquilla oratoria, assembly GCF_046742065.1. Lineage (NCBI taxonomy): Eukaryota > Metazoa > Arthropoda > Malacostraca > Stomatopoda > Squillidae > Oratosquilla > Oratosquilla oratoria. The sequence goes on from NC_134801.1 coordinate 48,364,685, forward strand.
TATGTATATATATATATATATATATATATGTTATTTACTGATTCCTACTTTCTCTAAGCGAGCAATCAGATTAGCCCAAACTTCGGCATGAGTTGCTCGTTCTGTCATTTCTCTAACTGCAGCTGTTATAACTTTCAGCTTATGTTAGAAATATGGAAAATCCCACTGGACAGTCCTGTGTGCTATATTTCATTTGAAAAATATCCGAGAAAGGTTCATACAATATATCAGTGGGCTTGCTTCACCTAGGTCACTTGGTAAAGGAAATGTTCCAATTTAAAATGCAACAGCCAATAATGGTAACAATACAATTGCAATAAATCAGGTGAAACGGATGTAGGACAGGCTCTGGTCTAGAAAATGAGATTGGCCTATTATTTGATAAAATCATCTTCAGGAGACCTTTTCTTAAGAGTTTTTGGGGTAATTTTGGACGTCTTTTATTATTGGCAGTGTTTGTCATTGTCGTTGGTGTCTTATTACTGTCGTAGTTGTTGTCATTGTAGTCATTACTATTCCAGGTGTCATACTTTTGTTCATTTACCTGAATGTATTTACTTCATTGTAATACTCAGGAGGATAGATAAACTCACAGGATCATACCTATTTTTTCTCGAACTAGCATGCATACTTTTGAATTTGTTTATTGATATATAGAGTAAAATATTTCACCAGAAAAATGTGATGGAAATTGGCGCCAAGAAAATCACAAACATGACAACAAAATCTTGTTTATTCGTCGCTCATATATGACCAAACCTTACAAGAGCCACAGGAAGGAATGTTTTCCGTTTTAGCAGCCATAGAGTGTCAATTAGTTCTTCCTAAATTATGTATGAATAAATCAAGTGGACAGTGTCATGGTGACTAGAACATTGGAACTTTGACAAAGGAAGTGCTAATTACTTTGGTATTAGTAGGTCTGAGTAAGATGTTTTTTCATCACTGATAACCAGATCAGGACTGAATGAGAAGTGTGTGGTAAGTAGGGTAAGTATGGGCTCAAGAGAGGCGTGTGTGAATATGAAGATGCGTGTAACCGAGTAAAGGTCGATTATGTAGACGAGGACCTCAGTAATTGGTGCTCAGAGTGTCTGCGAGGCACCTTCTCTCGAGGGGGTCTTGGTGCGCCACCCTCAATGGTGAGGGTGGCCTGACCCTGACCCGGAGGAGCTTAGGCATATGTTGGTGGGGGATGGTAGGGCGCTGGAGTGGGATGGTAGGGTGCCGGGGTGGGATGATAGGGAGCCGGGGTGGGATGGTAGGGTGACGGGGTGGGATAGTAGGGCGCCGGGGTGGGGTGGTAGGGAGCCGGTGTGGGATGGGAGGGTGCCGGGGCGGGATGGTAGGGCGCAGGAGCGGGATGCTTAGCCTCACCCTCGTAGGAGACTTCGGCTACGTAGCCGCTGTAGTCATCGGCGTCGAAGTTGACTGTTTCAATTCGGCCGTCGGGAAGAGCGACGTGGTAGGAACCAGAGGTGACGACGCCGTCGCTCTTCTGCTCGTGGGCGTAGTCGTTGCCGGAGTAGTCTTTGACGGCGTAAGCGAATTCGAAGGGCATACCAGGCTGATTGTAGGTTGGGCGAGGAGGAGGATTGTATCCGTAGACTGGGGGCGAGTCGGGATGTGTACCGGCCCATGCCACAGCCACGGAGACGGAGAGGAGGACAATCTAAGGGAATCAGATGATCATATAAATTAGGAGGTAAATAGAGAGGAACGACGAGACTCAATCATCTATGTTGCAAATATGAAATGTCAACATCCAGCTTTAAATACTCTGTGAAAGAGTGATATGACAATCCCTCCCTTATATCCAACATGAATGTCGTACGCAGAGCCTTCCAACTAGCTAGAAGCAATAATTATGTGAACACAATCACATTTGATCATCGACAATTTTGATGTATCCAACCCACGGCCAGCTAGCAATGCCGATGATCTAAGACCTTAAGACTTTGAAGGCGATCTTTAACCGAGGTACAGGCGTGCTCGGTGTAGACACTAGGCAAACGGTGATGGCTAAAGTGCTACTAACCTTCCACATAATGCTGATGGACTGAAACACTCGGCGATGCGAACTGACGAATGGACGGAGAGGAGCTGCATTTATACGTTGGGACTGCACGAAAGGAGCCTTTCATCAGGACCAGCAGGTGACGTTTTCGTGCGTTCGAGCCCGTGTTCTTGTGTGCGTGTATGTGTGTTGAATTTTGTGTGCGTGCTTGTGTGTCTGGGCGCGCGATTTGCAAATATCTGACCTCACATTACCTTTCCCAAAAATTAGTAAAACTCTAGCAGGTCAACTCTTGTCATTAATCAGTATTGTACTGCTTATATATGTGCTTCATCCGTTCATTTAAGATATCTTTAGGCTGGAGAGAGAAAAATAAGTGTTAATCTATGATTACATGGTAGCCGTATATTATACCGCTTGTGAGCAACGATTTGCGTGTCCCGCCCTAAAAAAAAAAAAAAAAAAAAGAGTAGGATAGTGATATATAGGATAACCGTGAGGTTTGCAATCACCTTCACTGAAGCTGATGCTACAATTACTACCGTCACCATCACTAATACCATCGCTACCATCACCATCATTACTCATATTTCCATCACAACCACTACCATCATTATCACAAACACCACCACGAATATCACCACCATCACTACACCATCATCACCACCTCCACTGCCACCACTATCATCACCACTACCACTGTCGTCGTATCATCATCATCACAATCATTAACGTCATCATCACCACTGATAGTATCACGTCGTTACCGAAGTGCTTTGTTTTGATTTGGCTAAACGGAAGACCCTCTTCTTCCTTTCTCCATCCTTCATCTTGTGTCGGGAGCAACGACGGATACCTCCCTGGTTCATGCGGTGGGCCTGCAAGATGATGGACACACTTTTTCAAAACCCGTCAACCACCTCACCTCCATCATGAGGTGCTGCCCTAAGGGGCTGACACTCAGTCTTCGAACTAAGTCCTGGTTTTGTCTTTGTCAACTTTAACTGTATTTATAACACCTTTCCAATCATGTAGAGGTGAGAGCTGGTGAATGCCCCCAATTTACTACGTGTTAACTCTTGGAATTAACCTTTTGACCCCTCCAACAGTGGCAGGCAAAGTAAAAAGTCGGCATTGGCATGGGTCGACCATATTTGCAGCCGTCCTTTCGACCCTGATAATGGCGCAGGGCTAACGATTTTATTTCTTAGTGGTCATGCAATTTTCACCCGTTCTTCTGTCCTCCTGTGGTGATAGCAGGACTGATGATAGGAGCAGAGGTAGTAAGGAAACGTTGAAGAAAGTAATTTTTATGGACCATAATGCTGTAAACAGTGATGATTGTAACCAAAAAATGAAAAATGAGAGAAAAATGGTAACAACGAGAATCTTAATAATTAATGTTTTTCTCTTCTCTTTCTCTATTGTTCTGATTTTTTTTCATCTATCGAGAGAACGACTGACAGTCAAATGACTTGCAATTGTTCCTCAAACATGAAGACACGATTTGGCGAAAGGGGAAATAGAAAGCATGTATGCTTGTGTATGCACACACACGCACACACACACACACACACACACACACACACACACACACACACACACACACACACACACACACACACACACACACACACACACATACACACACACACACACACACACGCGCGCGCGAGACAGTCGAAGTGACAGCAAAAATTGGACTCCAGAAAATAATACAATTTTCGTGGATCTCAACGAGAGGGAGTACCTGTGTTGTATTAGTAGGAAAAGGGAAAGCTCGTGGTCTAGTGGGAAGGTGAATAAAAAGGAGAAGGGGAGGGATTACTCAGGAAAATGGAAGAAAATGAAGAAGGGGAAGAACGGGCCCCGAAAGTCAGAATGAATGTTATCAAGAGATGCGCACGTGTTAGAGGTGAAGTGGAAGGGGCTAGTAAAAATGTAAAAATTAGAAATATAGATACGAGCAGCACAATAGAAGGTGAAGATAATTATTTCTACGAATTTAATGAGGGAGAGGATGACAACCTCCCCCGATTAACATGTCTAGAGGAAAAACTAGCAAAAATAAACGAATGTTGGGAGGTTAGGGTCAGTCAACTTAGACGGAGTACATAAAGAGTTGATAAATTGAAAGTACTAAGGAAGGAGAGAAAAAAAAAAAAAAAAAAAAAAAAAAAAAAAAAAAAAAAAAGTTAAAAAAAATAAAGGATGGGAATGAGGAATAAAATAAAAAATATAAAGAGAATAAAGAGTCCCTAGCAAAAGAGGTATAGGGTTGGAGAAAAAGTCCAAGAGAACAACAAATTTAATTTACAGATATAGTAAAACCACAGATAAAAGAACAAACTAAGGACACAGTTATTAAAGTGATGAGAAAGAAGGAGAATATAGTAAGAGACTTAGCGGATAAAAAGAAATGTATAATTATGTTTGGGATGGAAGAAAAGCATAATCCAAATAGGACTACACGGGTAAAAGAGGAGAAGGAAAAAGAAAACAAGATATCAAAAGTAGTTCAAGAAGATGAACAAGAAACAGGGAAAGAAATTGATGAAATATATAGAGTAGGGAAATAAAATATAGATAAGACCAGACCAATTGGTGAAAAAGAGAGATGAATAAAGAGGAAAAAGCGGATGAGGAAACAAGAAGAATAGAAGCCAAGGAAAAAAAAAAAAACGAAAACAGAACAGAGTCAGAGAAAGAAAAGTTCTATTGGAGAGTAGTGGATATGAAAGTGAGGAAATGGTTCATAGCAGAGAAAAAAAGTAAGTTGTGTCTATGCTGTTCTTTTTTGTGGTTCTTTAAAAAATCACTGGAAACAAGGATCCATGTGTACTGCAGAGGAAGGCAGCATTGGAGAGACGGTTCGTTTCTCTGTCTTCTATAACTTGGAGGAAGGATGATGATGTTGTGGTAGACGTATATGCCTTAGGCACCATTACTTTACATTTCATTCACTCTCACGGGAACTCTCCAGCTGTCAGGTTTCTTGAAATGGAATGGAATTGTAGTGCTGTGGAGGGGCTTCAGACAATGGAGTGAGTCATCATTACCGGTTCCCTACTTCTTCGACAACAAAAATGACTTATTTGCAAACCCATATTCTAAAAGACTAACAGCCTGCAACACTTTGCAACATGTAGGTAGACACCTATGGAATCTGTCAGTCAAGCTGTGGCAGTGCCGTTCTATATCGTCGAAACATGTGTTACATATTTTGTGTGTGTGTCTTGTTCACAAGCTTCCATTCCTTACCGAGTAGTGTATTTGTGCTATAGTGAGACATAATTACGTCCTTAACACAAAGTTTTAAGTATGAACAGCGCACCTTACAGGAGGTACAGAGTTGGCAATTTCTATGAAATAAATCAATATATGAGGCAACAACGAACTAGCGACAGAATCAAATCCCATGTCGTTACTGTCACAGAAAATTTAATCTTTGTTATTTCAACTAGACTGATTCTCACTTTCGTTACCCACTATGTGCATATCTTTCAGGATAAGCTTTCCAACCTTGAATACATTGGAATCCTTATGATTAGTTAAAGTATATATATATATGTTATTTACTGATTCCTACTTTCTCTAAGCGAGCAATCAGATTAGCCCAAACCTCGGCATGAGTTGCTCGTTCTATCATTCCTCTAACTGCAGCTGTTATAGCTTTCAGCTTATGTTAGAAATATGGAAAATCCCACTGGACAGTCTGTGTGCTATATTTCATTTGAAAAATATCCGAGAAAGGTTCATAAAGTATATCAGTGGGCTTGCTTCACCTAGGTCACTTGGTAAAGGAAATATTCTAATTTAAAATGCAACAGCCAATAATGGTAACAATGCAATTGCAGTAATTCAGGCGAAACGGATGTAGGACAGGCTCTGGTCTAGAAAAAAAGATTGGCCTGTTATTTGTTAAAATCGTCTTCAGGAGACCTTTTGTTAAGAGTAGTTGGGGTAATTTTGATCGTCCTTTTATTATTGGCAGTGTTGTCATTGTCGTTGGTGTCTTATTACTGTCGTAGTTGTTGTCATTGTAGTCATTGCTATTCCAGGTGTCATACTTTTGTTCATTTACCTGAATGTATTTACTTCATTGTAATACTCACGAGGAGAGATAAACTCACAGGATCATACCTATTTTTCTCAATGTAGCATGCATACTTTTGAATTTGTTTATGATATATAGAGTAAAATATTTCACCAGAAAAATGTGATGGAAATTGGCGCCAAGAAAATCACGAACATGACAACAAAATCTTGTTTATTCGTCGCTCATATATAACCAAACCTTACAAGAGCCACAGGAAGGAATGTTTTCCGTTTTTGCAGCCATAGAGTGTCAATTAGTTCTTCCTAAATTATGTATGAATAAATGAAGTGGACAGTGTCATGGTGACTAGAACATTGGAACTTTGACTAAGAAAGTGCTAATTACTTTGGTATTAGTAGGTCTGAGTAAAATGTTTTTTCATCACTGATAACCATAACCAGATCAGGACTGAATGAGAAGTGTGTGGTAAGTAGGGTAAGTATGGGCTCAAGAGAGGCGTGTGTGAATATGAAGATGGGTGTAAGTGAGTAAAGGTCGATTATGTAGACGAGGACCTCAGTAATTGGTGCTCAGAGTGTCGGTGAGGCACCTTCTCACGAGGGGTTCTTGGCGCGCCACCCTTAATGGTGAGGGTGGCTTCACCCTGACCCGGAGGAGCTTAGGCATATGTTGGTGGGGGATGGTAGGGCGCTGGAGTGGGATGGTAGGGTGCCGGGGTGGGATGATAGGGAGCCGGGGTGGGATGGTAGGGTGACGGGGTGGGATAGTAGGGAGCCGGGGTGGGGTGGTAAGGAGCCGGAGTGGGATGGTAGGGTACCGGGGCGGGATGGTAGGGCGCAGGATCGGGATGCTTAGCCTCACCCTCGTAGGAGACTTCGGCTACGTAGCCGCTGTAGTCATCGGCGTCGAAGTTGACTGTTTCAATTCGGCCGTCGGGAAGAGCGACGTGGTAGGAACCAGAGGTGACGACGCCGTCGCTCTTCTGCTCGTGGGCGTAGTCGTTGCCGGAGTAGTCTTTGACGGCGTAAGCGAATTCGAAGGGCATACCAGGCTGATTGTAGGTTGGGCGAGGAGGAGGATTGTATCCGTAGACTGGGGGCGAGTCGGGTTGTGGACCGGCCCATGCCACAGCCACGGAGACGGAGAGGAGGACAATCTAAGGGAATCAGATGATCATATAAATTAGGAGGTAAATAGAGAGGAACGACGAGACTCAATCATCTATGTTGCAAATATGACATGTCAACACCCAGTTTTAAATACTCTGTGAAAGAGTGATATGACAATCCCTCCCTTATATCCAACATAAATGTCGTACGCAGAGCCTTCCAAATAGCTAGAAGCAATAATTATGTGAACACAATCACATTTGATCATCGACAATTTTGATGTATCCAACCCACGGCCAGCTAGCAATGCCGATGATCTAAGACCTTAAGACTTTGAAGGCGATCTTTAACCGAGGTACAGACGTGCTTGGTGTAGACACTAGGCAAACGGCGATGGCTCAAGTGCTACTAACCTTCCACATAATGCTGATGGACTGAAACACTCGGCGATGCGAACTGACGAATGGACGGAGAGGAGCTGCATTTATACGTTGGGACTGCACGAAAGGAGCCTTTCATCATCAGCAGCAGGTGACGTTTGCGTGCATTCGAGCCTGTGTTCTTGTGTGCGTGTATGTGTGTTGAATTTTGTGTGCGTGCTTGTGTGTCTAGACGTGCGATTTAGAAATCCTTGACCTCACCTCACATTTTCCCAAAAATTAGTAAAACTCTAGCATGTCAACTCTTGTGGTTAATCAATATTGTACTGCTTATATTTGTGCTTCATCAATTCATTTAAGATATCTTTAGGCTGGAGAGAGAAAAATAAATGTTATTCTATGATTACATGGTAGCCGTATATTATACCGCCTGTGAGCAACTCTGCGTGTCCCCCTCTAAAAAAAAAAAAAAAAAAAAAAAAAAAGAGTAGGATAGTGATATATAGGATAGCCGTGAGGTCTGAAAACACCTAAACTGAAGCTGATGCTACAATTACTACCGTAGCCATCACTAATACCATCGCTACCATCACCATCATTACTCATATTTCCATCACAACCACTACCATCATTATCACAAACACCACTACGAATATCACCACCATCACTACATCATCATCACCACCTCCACCTCCACTGCCACCACCTGCTGGTCCTGATGAAAGGCTCCTTTCGTGCAGTCCCAACGTATAAATACAGCTCCTCTCCGTCTATTCGTCACTTCTCATCGCCGAATGTTTCAGTCCATCAGCATTATGTGGAAGGTTAGTACACTTGAGCTATCGCCGTTTGCCTAGTGTCTACACCGAGCACGTCTGTACCTCAGTTAAAGATCGCCTTCAAAGTCTTAAGGTCTTAGATCATCGGCATTGCTAGCTGACCGTGGGTTGGATACATCAAAATTGTCGATGATCAAATGTGATTGTGTTCACATAATTATTGCTTCTAGCTATTTGGAAGGCTCTGCGTACGACATTCATGTTGGATATAAGGGAGGGATTGTCATATCACTCTTTCACAGAGTATTTAAAGCTGGGTGTTGACATGTCATATTTGCAACATAGATGATTGAGTCTCGTCGTTCCTCTCTATTTACCTACTAATTTATATGATCATCTGATTCCCTTAGATTGTCCTCCTCTCCATCTCCGTGGCTGTGGCATGGGCCGGTCCACAACCCGACTCGCCCCCAGTCTACGGATACAATCCTCCTCCTCGCCCAACCTACAATCAGCCTGGTATGCCCTTCGAATTCGCTTACGCCGTCAAAGACTACTCCGGCAACGACTACGCCCACGAACAGAAGAGCGACGGCGTCGTCACCTCGGGTTCCTACCACGTCGCTCTTCCCGACGGCCGAATTGAAACAGTCAACTTCGACGCCGATGACTACAGCGGCTACGTAGCCGAAGTCTCCTACGAGGGTGAGGCTGAGCATCCCGCTCCGGCGCCCTACCATCCCGCCCCGGCACCCTACCATCCCACTCCGGCTCCTTACTACCCCACACCGGCTCCCTACTATCCCACCCCGGCACCCTACCATCCCACCCCGGCTCCCTATCATCCCACCCCGGCACCCTACCATCCCACACCAGCGCCCTACCATCCCCCACCAACATATGCCTAAGCTCCTCCGGGTGAGGGTCAGGCCACCCTCACCATTGAGGGTGGCGCGCCAAGAACCCCTCGAGAGAAGGTGCCTCAGAGACACTCTGAGCACCAATTACTGAGGTCCTCGTCTACATAATCGATTTTTACTCAGTTACACCCATCTTCATATTCACACACGCCTCTCTTGAGCCCATACTTACCCCACTTACCACACACTTCTCATTCAGTCCTGATCTGGTTATCAGTGATGAAAAAGCATTTTACTCAGACCTACTAATACCAAAGTAATTAGCACTTTCTTAGTCAAAGTTCCAATGTTCTAGTCACCATGACACTGTCCACTTGATTTGTTCATACATAATTTAGGAAGAACTAATTGACACTCTATGGCTGCAAAAACGGAAAACATTCCTTCCTGTGGCTCTTGTAAGGTTTGGTCATATATGAGCGACGAATAAACAAGATTTTGTTGTCATTTTCGTTATTTTCTTAGCGCCAATTTCCATCACATTTTTCTGGTGAAATATTTTAGTCTATATATCATAAACAAATTCAAAAGTATGCATGCTAGATTGAGAAAAATAGGTATGATCCTGTGAGTTTATCTCTCCTCCTGAGTATTACAATGAGGTAAATACATTCAGGTAAATGCACAAAAGTATGACACCTTGCATTACAATGGCGACATTGACAATAACTACTTCAGTAACAAGACATCAATAACAATGACAATACTGCCAAAACAAAATACGATGAAAATGACCCCAACAACTGTTAACAAAGGGTCTCTTAAAGACAACTTCAAAAGAGGACAGGCCAATCTAATTTTTTAGACCAGAGCCTGTCCTGCATTTGTTTCACCTGAATGATTGCAATTAGTATTTTTGCCATTATTGGCTGTTGCATTTTTATTTGGAAATTTTCCTTGACTAAGAGAACTAGGTGAAGCAAGCCCACTGATATATTGTATGAACCTTTCTCGGATATTTTTCAAATGAAATATAGCACACAGACTGTCCAGTGGGATTTTCCATATTTCTAACATAATCTGAAAGCTATAACAGCTGCAGTTAGAGAAATGATAGAACGAGCAACTCATGCTGAGGTTTGGGCTAATCTGATTGCTCGCTTAGAGAAAGTAGGAATCAGTAAATAACATATATGTATATACTTTAACTAATCATAAGGATTCCAATGTATTCAAGGTTGGAAAGCTTATCCTAAAAGATATGCACATAGTGGGTAACGAAAGTGAGAATCAGCCTAGTTGAAATGACAAAGATTAAATTTTCTGTGACAGTAACGACGTGACTTTTGATTCTGTCGCTAGTTCGTTGTTGCCTCATATATTGATTTATTTCATAGAAATTGCCAACTCTGTACCTCCTGTAAGGTGCGCTGTTCATACTTAAAACTTTGTGTTAAGGACGTAATTATGTCTCACTATAGCACAAATACACTACTCGGTAAGGAATGGAAGCTTGTGAACAAGACACACACACAAAATATGTAACACATGTTTCGACGATATAGAACGGCACTGCCACAGCTTGACTGACAGATTCCATAGGTGTCTACCTACATGTTGCAAAGTGTTGCAGGCTGTTAGTCTTTTAGAATATGGGTTTGGAAATAAGTCATTCTTGTTGTCGAAGAAGTAGGGAACCGGTAATGATGACTTACTCCATTGTCTGAAGCCCCTCCACAGCACTACAATTCCATTCCATTTCAGGAACCTGACAGCTGGAGAGTTCCCGTGAGAGTGAATGAAATGTAAAGTGATGGTGGCTAAGGCAAATACGTCTACCACAACATCATCATCCTTCCTCCAATTCATAGAAGACAGAGAAACGAACCGTCTCTCCAATGCTGCCTTCCTCTGCAGTACACATGGATCCTTGTTACCAGTGATTTTTTAAAGAACCACAAAAAAAGAACATCATAGACACAACTTACTGTTTTTCTCTGCTATGAACCATTTCCTCACATTCATATCCACTACTCTCCAATAGAACTTCTCTTTCTCTGACTCTGTTCTGTTTTCGTTTTTTTTTCCTTGGCTTCTATTCTTCTTGTTTCCTCTTCCTCTTTTTCCTCTTTATTCATCTCTCTTTTTCTCCAATTGGTCTGGTCTTATCTATATTTTATTTCCCTACTCTATATATTTCTTCAATTTGTTTCCCTGTTTCTTGTTCATCTTCTTGAACTACTTTTGATATCTTGTTTTCTTTTTCCTTCTCCTCTTTTACTCGTGTAGTCCTATTTGGATTATGCTTTTCTTCCATCCCAAACATAATTATACATTTATTTTTATCCGCTAAGTCTCTTACTATATTCTCCCTCTTTCTCATCACTTTAATAAATGTGTCCTTAGTTTGTTCTTTTATCTGTGGTTTTACTATATCTGTAAATTAAATTTGTTGTTCTCTTGGACTTTTCTCCAACCCTGTACCTCTTTTGCTATGGACTTTTTATTCTCTTTATATTTTTTCTTTAATTCCTCATTCCCATCCTTTACTTCTTTTAACTGTCTTTTTAATTCTTCTATTTTTTTTTCTAGGTTTTGCTCTCCTTCCTTAGTTTTTTCAATTTATCAACTCTTTATGTAATACGTCTAAGTTGACTGACCCTAACCTCCCAACATTCGTTTATTTTTGCTAATTGTTTCTCTAGACATGTTAATCGGGGGAGGTTGTCATCCTCTCCCTCATTAAATTCGTAGAAATAATTATCTTCACCTTCTATTGTGCTGCTCGTATCTATATTTCTAATTTTTTCATTTTTACTAGCCCCTTCCACTTCACCTCTAACACGTGCGCATCTCTTGTTAACATTCATTGTGACTTACGGGGCCCGTTCTTCCCCTTCTTCATTTTCTTCCATTTTCCTGAGTAATCCCTCCCCTTCTCCTTTTTATTCACCTCCCCACACACGAGCTTTCCCCTTTCCTACTAATACAACACAGGTACTCCCTCTCGTTGAGATCCACGAAAATTGTATTTTTTTCTGGAGTCCAATCTTTGCTGTCACTTCGACTGTCGCGCGCGCGCGCGCGCGCGCGTGTGTGTGTGTGTGTGTTTGTGTGTGTGTGTGTGTGTGTGTGTGTGTTTGTGTGTGTGTGTGTGTTTGTGTGTGTGTATGTGTGTGTGTGTGTGTGTATGTGTGTGTGTGTGTGTGTCTGTGTGTGTGTGTGTGTGTGTGTGTGTGTGTGTGTGTGTGTGTGTGTGTGTGTGTGTGTGTGTGTGTGTGTGTGTGTGTGTGTGTGTGTGTGTATGTGTGTGTGCATACACAAGCATACATGCTTTCTATTTCCCCCTTTCGCCAACTCGTGTCTTCGGGTTTGAGGAACAATTACAAGTCATTTGACTGTCACTCGTTCTTTCGATAGATGAAAAAAAATCAGAACAATAGAGAAAGAGAAGAGAAAAACATTAAATATTAAGATTCTCGTTGTTACCATATTTCTCTCGTCTTTCATTTTTTGGTTACAATCATCACTGTTTACAGCATTATGGTCCATATAAATCACTTTCTTCAACGTTACTCTAATACCTCTGCTCCTATCGCCAGTCTTGCTACCACAACAGAAGGACAGAGGAACGGGTGAAGTTTGCATGACCATTAAGAAAAGAAATCGTTAGCCCTGCGCCATTATCAGGGTCGAAAGGACGGCTGCAAATATGGTCGACCCATGCCAATGCCGACTTTTTACTTTGCCTGCCACTGTTGGAGGGGTCAAAAGGTTAATCCCAAGAGTTAATACGTAATGAATTGGGGGCATTCGCCAGCTCTCACCTCTACATGATTGGAAAGGTGTTATAAATACAGTTAAAGTTGACAAAAACAAAACCAGGACTTAGTTCGAAGACTGAGTGTCAGCCCCTCAGGGCAGCACCTCATGATGGAGGTGAGGTGGTTGACGGGTTTTGAAAAAGATTGTCCATCATCTTGCAGGCCCACCACATGAACCAGGGAGGTAACCGTCGTTGCTCCCGACACAAGATGAAGGATGGAGAAAGGAAGAAGAGGGTCTTCCGTTTAGCCAAATCAATACAAAGCACTTCGGTAACGACGTGATACTATCAGTGGTGATGATGACGATAATGATTGCGATGATGATGATACGACACCAGTGGTAGTGGTGATGATGGTGGTGGCAGTGGAGGTGGTGATGATGGTGTAGTGATTGTAATGATATTCGTGGTAGTGTTTGTGATAATGATGGTAGTGGTTGTGATGGAAATATGAGTAATGGTAGCGATGGTATTAGTGATTGTGATGGTAGTAATTGTATTGGCAATTTCAGTGAAGGTGATTGCAAACCTCACGGTATCCTATATATCACTATCCTACTCTTTTTTTTAGGGGGGGGGGACACGCAAATCGTTGCTCAAACGCGGTATAATATACGGCTACCATGTAATCATAGATAAACATTTATTTTTATCTTTCCAGCCTAAAGATTTCTTGAATGAGCGGATTAAGCACAAATATAAGCAGTACAATACTAATTAACGACAAGAGTTAACATGCTAGAGTTTTACTAATTTTTGGGAAAGGTGAGGTGAGGTCAGGGATTTCTAAGTCGCACGTCCAGACACACAAGCACGCACACAAAATTCAATACACATACACGCACACAAGAACACAGGCTCGAACGCACGCAAACGTCACCTGCTGCTGATGATGAAAGGCTCCTTTCGTGCAGTCCCAACGTATAAATGCAGCTCCTCTTCGTCTATTCGTCACTTCGCATCGCCGAGTGTTTCAGTCCATCAGCATTATGTGGAAGGTTAGTAGCACTTGAGCCATCACCGTTTGCCTAGTGTCTACACCAAGCACGTCTGGACCTCGGTTAAAGATCGCCTTCAAAGTCTTAAAGTCTTAGATCATCTGCATTGCTAGCTGACCGTGTGTTGGATACATCAAAATCGTCGATGATCAAATGTGGTTGTGTTCACATAATAATTGCTTCTAGCTATTTGGAAGGCTCTGCGCACGACATTCATGTTGGATATAAGGGAGGGATTGTCATATCATTCTTTCTCAGAGTATTTAAAGCTAGGTTTTGACATTTCATATTTGCAACATAGATAATTTAGTCTCGTCGTTCCTCTCTATTTGCCTACTAATTTATCTGACCATCTGACTCCCTTAGATTGTCCTCCTCTCCGTCTCCGTGGCTGTGGCATGGGCCGGTACACATCCCGACTCGCCCCCAGTCTACGGATACAATCCTCCTCCTCGCCCAACCTACAATCAGCCTGGTATGCCCTTCGAATTCGCTTACGCCGTCAAAGACTACTCCG
>NC_134801.1:48384230-48419230 GCF_046742065.1 Oratosquilla oratoria
TAAGTTGTGTCTATGCAGTTCTTTTTTGTGGTTCTTTAAAAAATCACTGGTAACAAGGATCCATGTGTACTGCAGAGGAAGGCAGCATTGGAGAGACGGTTCGTTTCTCTGTCTTCTATGAATTGGAGGAAGGATGATGATGTTGTGGTAGACGTATATGCCTTAGGCACCATTACTTTACATTTCATTAACTCTCACGGGAACTCTCCAGCTGTCAGGTTACTGAAATAGAATGGAATTGTAGTGCTGTGGAGGGGCTTCAGACAATGGAATAAGTCATCATTACCGGTTCCCTACTTCTTCGACAACAAGAATGACTTATTTGCAAACCCATATTCTAAAAGACTAACAGCCTGCAGCACTTTGCAACATGTAGGTAGACACCTATGGAATCTGTCAGTCAAGCTGTGGCAGTGCCGTTCTATATCGTCGAAACATGTGTTACATATTTTGTGTGTGTGTCTTGTTCACAACTTCCATTCCTTACCGAGTAGTGTATTTGTGCTATAGTGAGACATAATTACGTCCTTACAGGAGGTACAGAGTTGGCAATTTCTATGAAATAAATCAATATATGAGGCAACAACGAACTAGCGACAGAATCAAAAACCACGTCGTTACTGTCACGGAAAATTTAATCTTTGTCATTTCAACTAGGCTGATTCTCACTTTCGTTACCCACTATGTGCATATCTTTCAGGATAAGCTTTCCAACCTTGAATACATTGGAATCATTATGATTAGTTAAAGTATATATATATATATATATATATATATATATATATATATATATATATATATATATATATATTATTTACTGATTCCTACTTTCTCTAAGCGAGCAATCAGATTAGCCCAAACCTCGGCATGAGTTGCTCGTTCTGTCATTTCTCTAACTGCAGCTGTTATAGCTTTCAGCTTATGTTAGAAATATGGAAATCCCACTGGACATTCTGTGTGCTATATTTCATTTGAAAAATATCCGAGAAAGGTTCATACAATATATCAGTGGGCTTGCTTCACCTAGGTCACTTGGTAAAGGAAATGTTCCAATTTAAAATGCAACAGCCAATAATGGTAACAATACAATTGCAATAATTCAGGTGAAACGGATGTAGGATAGGCTCTGGTCTAGAAAAGGAGATTGGTCTGTTATTTGATAAAATCGTCTTCAGGAGACCTTTTCTTAACAGTTTTTGGGGTAATTTTGGACGTCTTTTATAATTGGCAGTGTTGTCATTGTCGTTGGTGTCTTATTACTGTCGTAGTTGCTGTCATTGTAGTCATTGCTATTCCAGGTGTCATACTTTTGTTCATTTACCTGAATGTATTTACTTCATTGTAATACTCAGGAGGAGAGATAAACTCGCAGGATCATACCTATTTTTCTCAATCTAGCATCCATACTTTTGAATTTGTTTATGATATATAGAGTAAAATATTTCACCAGAAAAATGTGATGGAAATTGGCGCCAAGAAAATCACGAACATGACAACAAAATCTTGTTTATTCGTCGCTCATATATAACCAAACCTTACAAGAGCCACAGGAAGGAATGTTTTCCGTTTTTGCAGCCATAGAGTGTCAATTAGTTCTTCCTAAATTATGTATGAATAAATGAAGTGGACAGTGTCATGGTGACTAGAACATTGGAACTTTGACTAAGAAAGTGCTAATTACTTTGGTATTAGTAGGTCTGAGTAAAATGTTTTTTCATCACTGATAACCAGATCAGGACTGAATGAGAAGTGTGTGGTAAGTAGGGTAAGTATGGGCTCAAGAGAGGCGTGTGTGAATATGAAGATGGGTGTAAGTGAGTAAAGGTCGATTATGTAGACGAGGACCTCAGTAATTGGTGCTCAGAGTGTCTGCGAGGCACCTTCTCTCGAGGGGGTCTTGGTGCGCCACCCTCAATGGTGAGGGTGGCCTCACCCTGACCCGGAGGAGCTTAGGCATATGTTGGTGGGGGATGGTAGGGCGCTGGAGTGGGATGGTAGGGTGCCGGGGTGGGATGATAGGGAGCCGGGGTAGGATGGTAGGGTGCCGGGGTGGGATAGTAGGGAGCCGGGGTGGGGTGGTAAGGAGCCGGAGTGGGATGGTAGGGTACCGGGGCGGGATGGTAGGGCGCAGGATCGGGATGCTTAGGCTCACCCTCGTAGGAGACTTCGGCTACGTAGCCGCTGTAGTCATCGGCGTCGAAGTTGACTGTTTCAATTCGGCCGTCGGGAAGAGCGACGTGGTAGGAACCCGAGGTGACGACGCCGTCGCTCTTCTGCTCGTGGGCGTAGTCGTTGCCGGAGTAGTCTTTGACGGCGTAAGCGAATTCGAAGGGCATACCAGGCTGATTGTAGGTTGGGCGAGGAGGAGGATTGTATCCGTAGACTGGGGGCGAGTCGGGATGTGTACCGGCCCATGCCACAGCCACGGAGACGGAGAGGAGGACAATCTAAGGGAGTCAGATGATCAGATAAATTAGGCAAATAGAAAGGAACGGAGAGACTGAATCATCTATGTTGCAAATATGAAATGTCAGAACCCAGCTTTAAATACTCTGTGAAAGAATGATATGACACTCCCTCCTTTAAATCCAACATGAATGTCCTGCGCGGAGCCTTCCGAATTGATAGAAGCAATAATTATGTGAACACAACCACATTTGATCATTGACAATTTGATGCATCCAATCCACGGTCAACCAGCAATGCCGATGATCTAAGACCTCAATACTTTGAAAGCGACCTTTAACCGCGGTCAAGACGTGCTCAGTTTCGAGACTAGACAAACGGCGATCGCTCAAGCGCTACTGACCTTCCACATGCTGCTGATGGACTCAAACACTCGGTGATGCAAACTGACGATTGGGCAGAGAGGAGCTCTATTTATACAAGGAGCCTGCACAAAAGGAGCCTTTCATCAGGACCAGCAGGTGACGTTTTCGTGCGTTCGAGCCTGTGTTCTTGTGTGCGTCTATGTGTGTTTAAGTTTATGTGTGCGTGCTTGTGTGTCTGGGCGCGCGATTTGCAAATATCTGACCTCACATTACCTTTCCCAAAAATTAGTAAAACTCTAGCAGGTCAACTCTTGTCATTAATCAGTATTGTACTGCTTATATGTGCTTCATCCTTTAATTTAAGATATCTTTAGGCTGGAGAGAGAAAAATAATTTTTAATATATGATTACATGGTAGCCGTATATTATACCGCCTGTGAGCAACGCTTTGCGTGTCCCACCCTAAAAAAAAAAAAAAAAGAGTAGGACAGTGATATATAGGATAACCGTGAGGTTTGCAATCACCTTCACTGAAGCTGATGCTACAATTACTACCGTAACCCTCACTAATACCATCGCTACCATCACCATCATTACTCATATTTCCATCACAACCACTACCATCATTATCACAAACACCACCACGAATATGACCACCATCACTACACCATCATCACCACCTCCACTGCCACCACCATCATCACCACTACCACTGTCGTCGTATCATCATCATCACAATCATTAACGTCATCATTACCACTGATAGTATCACGTCGTTACCGAAGTGCTTTGTTTTGATTTGGCTAAACGGAAGACCCTCTTCTTCCTTTCTCCATCCTATATCTTGTGTCGGGAGCAATGACGGATACCTCCCTGGTTCATGCGGTGGGCCTGCAAGATGATGGACACACTTTTTCAAAACCCGTCAACCACCTCACCTCCATCATGAGGTGCTGCCCTAAGGGGCTGACACTCAGTCTTCGAACTAAGTCCTGGTTTTGTCTTTGTCAACTTTAACTGTATTTATAACACCTTTCCAATCATGTAGAGGTGAGAGCTGGTGAATGCCCCCAATTTATTACGTATTAACTCCTGGGATTAACCTTTTGACCCCTCCAACAGTGGCAGGCAAAGTAAAAAGTCGGCATTGGCATGGGTCGACCATATTTGCAGCCGTCCTTTCGACCCTGATAATGGCGCAGGGCTAACGATTTCTTTTCTTAGTGGTCATGCAAACTTCACCCGTTCTTCTGTCCTCCTGTGGTGGTAGCAAGACTGGCGATAGGAGCAGAGGTATTAGAGTAACGTTGAAGAAAGTGATTTTTATGGACCATAATGCTGTAAACAGTGATGATTGTAACCAAAAAATGAAAGACGAGAGAAATATGGTAACAACGAGAATCTTAATAATTAATGTTTTTCTCTTCTCTTTCTCTATTGTTCTGATTTTTTTTCATCTATCGAGAGAACGACTGACAGTCAAATGACTTGCAATTGTTCCTCAAACATGAAGACACGATTTGGCGAAAGGGGGAAATAGAAAGCATGTATGCTTGTGTATGCACACACACGCACACACACACACACACACACACACACACACACACACACACACACACACACACACACACACACACACACACACACACACACACACACACACACACACACACACGCGCGCGCGAGACAGTCGAAGTGACAGCAAAAATTGGACTCCAGAAAATAATACAATTTTCGTGGATCTCAACGAGAGGGAGTACCTGTGTTGTATTAGTAGGAAAAGGGAAAGCTCGTGGTCTAGTGGGAAGGTGAATAAAAAGGAGAAGGGGAGGGATTACTCAGGAAAATGGAAGGTAATGAAGAAGGGGAAGAGCGGGCCCCGTAAGTCAGAAAGAATGTTAACAAGAGATGTGCACGTGATAGAGGTGAAGTGGAAGAGGCTAGTAAAAATGTAAAAATTAGAAATATAGATACGAGCAGCACAATAGAAGGTGAAGATAATTATTTCTACGAATTTAATGAGGGAGAGGATGACAACCTCCCCCGATTAACATATCTAGAGGAAAAACTAGCAAAAATAAACGAATGTTGGGACGTTAGGTTCAGTCAGCTTACACGGATTACACAAAGAGTTGATAAATTGAAAGTACTAAAGAAAGAGAACAAAACCTAAAAAAAAAAAAAAAAAAAAAAAAAAAAAAAATACAGTTAAAAGAAGTAAAGGATGGGAATGAGGAATTAAAGAAAAATTATAAAGAGAATAAAGAGTCCCTAGCAAAAGAGGTATAGGGTTGGAGAAAAGTCCAAGAGAATAACAAATTTAATTTAGAGATATAGTAAAACCACATATAAAAGAACAAACTAAGGACACAGTTATTAAAGTGATGAGAAAGAAGGAGAATATAGTAAGAGACTTAGCGGATAAAAAGAAATGTATAATTATGTTTGGGATGGAAGAAAAGCATAATCCAAATAGGACTACACGAGTAAAAGAGGATAAGGAAAGAGTAAACAAGATATTAAAAGTAGTTCAAGAAGATGAACAAGAAACGGAAAGAAATTGATGAAATATATAGAGTAGGAAAATAAAATATAGATAAGACCAGACCAATTGGTGAAAAAGAGAGATGAATAAAGAGGAAAAAGCGGATGAGGAAACAAGAAGAATAGAAGCCAAGGAAAAAAAAAACGAAAACAGAACAGAGTCAGAGAAAGAAAAGTTATATTGGAGAGTAGTGGATATGAAAGTGAGGAAATGGTTCATAGCAGAGAAAAAAAGTAAGTTGTGTCTATGCTGTTATTTTTTGTGGTTCTTTAAAAAATCACTGGTAACAAGGAACCATGTGTACTGCAAAGGAAGGCAGCATTGGAGAGACGGTTCGTTTCTCTGTCTTCTATGAATTGGAGGAAGGATGATGATGTTGTGGTAGACGTATTTGCCTTAGCCACCATTACTTTACATTTCATTCACTCTCACGGGAACTCTCCAGATGTCAGGTTCCTGAAATGGAGTGGAATTGTAGTGCTGTGGAGGGGCTTCAGACAATGGAGTAAGTCATCATTACCGGTTCCCTACTTCTTCGACAACAAAAATGACTTATTTGCAAACCCATATTCTAAAAGACTAACAGCCTGCAACAATTTGCAACATGTAGGTAGACACCTAGGGAATCTGTCAGTCAAGCTGTGGCAGTGCCGTTCTACAGTATATCGTCGAAACATGTGTTACATATTTTGTGCGTGTGTCTTGTTCACAAGCTTCCATTCCTTACCGAGTAGTGTATTTGTGCTATAGTGAGACATAATTACGTCCTTAACACAAAGTTTTAAGTATGAACAGCGCACCTTACAGGAGGTACAGAGTTGGCAATTTCTATGAAATAAATCAATATATGAGGCAACAACGAACTAGCGACAGAATCAAAACCCATGTCGTTACTGTCACAGAAAATTTAATCTTTGTTATTTCAACTAGACTGATTCTCACTTTCGTTGCTCACTATGTGCATATCTTTCAGGATAAGCTTTCCAACCTTGAATACATTGGAATCCTTATGATTAGTTAAAGTATATATATATATGTTATTTACTGATTCCTACTTTCTCTAAGCGAGCAATCAGATTAGCCCAAACCTCGGCATGAGTTGCTCGTTCTATCATTCCTCTAACTGCAGCTGTTATAGCTTTCAGCTTATGTTAGAAATATGGAAAATCCCACTGGACAGTCTGTGTGCTATATTTCATTTGAAAAATATCCGAGAAAGGTTCATAAAGTATATCAGTGGGCTTGCTTCACCTAGGTCACTTGGTAAAGGAAATGTTCCAATTTAAAATGCAACAGCCAATAATGGTAACAATGCAATTGCAATAATTCAGGTAAAACGGATGTAGGACAGGCTCTGGTCTAGAAAATGAGATTGGCCTGTTATTTGTTAAAATCGTCTTCAGGAGATCTTTTGTTAAGAGTAGTTCGGGTAATTTTGATCGTCTTTTATTATGTTGGTGTTTTATTACTGTCGTAGTTGTTGTCATTGTAGTCATTGCTATTCCAGGTGTCATACTTTTGTTCATTTACCTGAATGTATTTACTTCATTGTAATACTCAGGAGGAGAGATAAACTCACAGGATCATACCTATTTTTCTGAATCTAGCATGCATACTTTTGAATTTGTTTATGATATATAGAGTAAAATATTTCACCAGAAAAATGTGATGGAAATTGGCGCCAAGAAAATCACGAACATGACAACAAAATCTTGTTTATTCGTCGCTCATATATGACCAAACCTTACAAAAGCCACAGGAAGGAAGGTTTTCCGTTTTTGCAGCCATAGAGTGTCAATTAGTTCTTCCTAAATTATGTATGAATAAATCAAGTGGACAGTGTCATGGTGACTAGAACATTGGAACTTTGACTAAGAAAGTGCTAATTACTTTGGTATTAGTAGGTCTGAGTAAAATGTTTTTTCATCACTGATAACCAGATCAGGACTGAATGAGAAGTGTGTGGTAAGTAGGGTAAGTATGGGCTCAAGAGAGGCGTGTGTGAATATGAAGATGGGTGTAAGTGAGTAAAGGTCGATTATGTAGACGAGGACCTCAGTAATTGGTGCTCAGAGTGTCGGTGAGGCACCTTCTCACGAGGGGTTCTTGGCGCGCCACCCTTAATGGTGAGGGTGGCTTCACCCTGACCCGGAGGAGCTTAGGCATATGTTGGTGGGGGATGGTAGGGCGCTGGAGTGGGATGGTAGGGTGCCGGGGTGGGATGATAGGGAGCCGGGGTAGGATGGTAGGGTGCCGGGGTGGGATAGTAGGGAGCCGGGGTGGGGTGGTAAGGAGCCGGAGTGGGATGGTAGGGTACCGGGGCGGGATGGTAGGGCGCAGGATCGGGATGCTTAGCCTCACCCTCGTAGGAGACTTCGGCTACGTAGCCGCTGTAGTCATCGGCGTCGAAGTTGACTGTTTCAATTCGGCCGTCGGGAAGAGCGACGTGGTAGGAACCCGAGGTGACGACGCCGTCGCTCTTCTGCTCGTGGGCGTAGTCGTTGCCGGAGTAGTCTTTGACGGCGTAAGCGAATTCGAAGGGCATACCAGGCTGATTGTAGGTTGGGCGAGGAGGAGGATTGTATCCGTAGACTGGGGGCGAGTCGGGATGTGTACCGGCCCATGCCACAGCCACGGAGACGGAGAGGAGGACAATCTAAGGGAATCAGATGATCATATAAATTAGGAGGTAAATAGAGAGGAACGACGAGACTCAATCATCTATGTTGCAAATATGACATGTCAACACCCAGTTTTAAATACTCTGTGAAAGAGTGATATGACAATCCCTCCCTTATATCCAACATAAATGTCGTACGCAGAGCCTTCCAAATAGCTAGAAGCAATAATTATGTGAACACAATCACATTTGATCATCGACAATTTTGATGTATCCAACCCACGGCCAGCTAGCAATGCCGATGATCTAAGACCTTAAGACTTTGAAGGCGATCTTTAACCGAGGTACAGACGTGCTCGGTGTAGACACTAGGCAAACGGCGATGGCTCAAGTGCTACTAACCTTCCACATAATGCTGATGGACTGAAACACTCGGCGATGCGAAGTGACGAATGGACGGAGAGGAGCTGCATTTATACGTTAGGCTTGCATGAAAGGAGCCTTTCATCATCAGCAGCAGGTGACGTTTGCGTGCATTCGAGCCTGTGTTCTTGTGTGCGTGTATGTGTGTTGAAATTTGTGTGCGTGCTTGTGTGTCTGGACGTGCGATTTAGAAATCCTTGACCTCACCTCACATTTTCCCAAAAATTAGTAAAACTCTAGCATGTCAACTCTTGTGGTTAATCAATATTGTACTGCTTATATTTGTGCTTCATCCATTCATTTAAGAAATCTTTAGGCTGGAGAGAGAAAAATAAATGTTATTCTATGATTACATGGTAGCCGTATATTATACCGCCTGTGAGCAACGCTTTGCGTGTCCCCCCCCTAAAAAAAAAAAAAAAGAGTAGGATAGTGATATATAGGATAACCGTGAGGTTTGCAATCACCTTCACTGAAGCTGATGCTACAGTTACTACCGTCATCATCACTAATACCATCGCTACCATCACCATCATTACTCATATTTCCATCACAACCACTACCACCATCATCACAAACACCACCACGAATATCACCACCATAACTACACCACCATCACCACCTCCACTGCCACCACCATCATCACCACTACCACTATCGTCGTATTATCATCATCGCAATCATTATAGTCATCATCACCACTGATAGTATCACGTCGTTACCGAAGTGCTTTGTTTTTATTTGGCTGAACGGAAGACCCTCTTCTTCCTTTCTCCATCCTTCATCTTGTGTCGGGAGCAACGACGGTTACCTCCCTGGTTCATGTGGTGGGCCTGCAAGATGATGGACACTCTTTTTCAAAACCCGTCAACCACCTTGAGGGGCTGACACTCAGTCTTCGAACTAAGTCCTGGTTTTGTCTTTGTCAACTTTAACTGTATTTCCTAACACCTTTCCAATCATGTAGAGGTGAGAGCTGGCGAATGCACCCAATTTACTACGTGTTAACTCTTGGAATTAACCTTTTGACCACTCCAACAGTGGCAGGCAAAGTGAAAATCAGCATTGGCATGGGTCGACCATATTTGCAGCCGTCCTTTCGACCCTGATAATGGTGCAGGGATAGCGATTTTTTTTCTTAGTGGTCATGCAAACTTCACCCGTTCTTCTATCCTCCTATGGTGGTAGCAAGACTGGTGGTACGAACAGAGGTAGTAGTGTAACGTTGAAGAAAGTGACTTTTATGGACCATAATTCTGTAAACAGTGATGATTGTAACCCAAAAATGAAAGATGAGAAAAAAATGTTGACAACGTGAATTTTATTAATTAATGTTTTTCTCTTCTCTTTCTCTATTGTTCTGATTTTTTTTCATCTGTCGAGAAAATGAATGACAGTCAAATGACTTGCAATAGTTCCTCAAGCCCGAGCACACGAGTTGGCGGAAGGGGGAAATAAAAAGGAAGTATGCTTGTGTATGCACACACACACACACACACACACACACACACACACACACACACACACACACACACACACACACACACACACACACACACACACACACACACACACACACACACACACACACACACACACACACACACACACACACAGGGACACACACGCGCGCGCGCGTGCGACAGTCGAAGTGACAGCGAAGATTGGACTCCAGAAAAAGCTACAATTTTCGTGGATCTCAAGGAGAGGGAGTACCTGTGTTGTATTAGTAGGAAAGGGGAAAGCTCATTGTCTAGTTGGTATGTCAATAACCTTAATGTAAACATAAAGAAAATACGTATTCAAAATTACCTTAATGTTAACACAGAGAAGAGAAGCAAAAACAGCAAGATAATTAACTGGTAACTCGAGTGCACAATGTGCATGCCCAGCCTGCCGGTGATGAAATCACCGTTACCATACATCTAACCTTAAATTGTAATATAGAAACTAAAGTACGACGCAGCGTACTGACACAAGGCATATGCTACAAGTTGTATTAAACTTAATCATATTATATATATGAGGAAAGTAAAGTGATAAGAAAAGAAATATAACAGAACTACAAAACTGGCAATTTACACACAAACCGTGCCCTAGAAGCGTCCCTATTATCTGAGGCCAGGGCAACCAAAACCTCCCTCTGTGAGCTATTCGATATTAACCCTTTGGGTGTGACAGTGGTATACAACGACGACAGAGATAGGCGGGGAAGGGATGGGGGTTAAGCTTCGTGCTGGTAGGCAACTAACGACCAGCACGAGAAAGAAACAAGGGAGGGAAAAATGAACATTGGGTACGTGACAATATATATACATACATATATGTATATATATATATATATATATGTATGTATATATATACATGTATATGTATATATATATATACATATATATTTATATATACACACATATATATATACATATATATGTACATACATATATATATATATATATATATATATATGTGTGTGTGTGTGTGTGTGGGTGTGTGTGTGTGTGTGTGTGTATACATATGTGTTACAACGTAACATTGTTATGGTATCACTGTTATCTGATTTCATTCTTAACTGACGTTCACTTAGTATGTACCATAGAACAGAAAAAAACGCCCTCAAGACTGCCTAGAGTCACAGGGATTATAACTACTACTTTATGTTGACTTTTGAAATAGATAGTTAGATAGATCCTCATTTCTCTCGAGCCGCTGGGTGTTGTCAAATCCCTATACAGTCATTGAAGTCTCGCTTATGCTTGCATATACTCTAGCTTGAGCACTGAGATCATACAACTTATTTTATTTATCTGTCTCTTTATCTATTTTGTCAGTGTCTACCACAGTGCTATTATTTTGATGTGCCAACTCCAAGCTTATTACAGATGTTCTGTTCCATAGCTCAGTATGTTGTGTCTATGCTGTTCTTTTTTTGGTTCTTTAAAAAATCACTGGTAACAAGGATCCATGTGTACTGCAGAGGAAGGCAGCATTGGAGAGATGGTTCGTTTCTCTGTCTTCTATAACTTGGAAGAAGGATGATGATGTTGTGGTAAACGTATTTGCCTTAGGCACCATTACTTTACATTTCATTCACTCTCA
The DNA here is from genome assembly GCF_046742065.1 of Oratosquilla oratoria. Lineage (NCBI taxonomy): Eukaryota > Metazoa > Arthropoda > Malacostraca > Stomatopoda > Squillidae > Oratosquilla > Oratosquilla oratoria. The sequence goes on from NC_134801.1 coordinate 48,395,686, forward strand.
CGGGAACTCTCCAGCTGTCAGGTTCCTGAAATGGAATGGAATTGTAGTGCTGTGGAGAGGCTTCAGACAATGGAGTAAGTCATCATTACCGGTTCCCTACTTCTTCGACAACAAGAATGACTTATTTGTAAACCCATATTCTAAAAGACTAACAGCCTGCAATACTTTGGAACATGTAGGTAGACACCTAGGGAATCTGTCAGTCAAGTTGTGGCAGTGCCGTTCTACAGTATATCGTCGAAACATGTGTTACATATTTTGTGTGTGTGTCTTGTTCAAAAGCTTCCATTCCTTACCGAGTAGTGTATATGTGCTATAGTGAGACATAATTACGTCCTTAACACAAAGTTTTAAGTATGAACAGCACACCTTACAGGAGGTACAGAGTTGGCAATTTCTATGAAATAAATCAATATATGAGGCAACAACGAACTAGTGACAGAATCAAAAGCCACGTCGTTACTGTCACAGAAAATTTAATCTTTGTCATTTCAACTAGACTGATTCTCACTTTCGTTACCCTCTATGTCCATATCTTTCAGGATAAGCTTTCCAACCTTGAATACATTGGAATCATTATGATTAGTTAAAGTATATATATATATATATATATATATATATATATATATATATATATATATACATATATATATATATATATATATATATATATATATATGTTATTTACTGATTCCTACTTTCTCTAAGCGAGCGATCAGATTAGCCCAAACCTCGGCCTGAGTTGCTCGTTCTGTCATTTCTCTAAATGCAGCTGTTATAGCTTTCAGCTTATGTTAGAAATATGGAAAATCCCACTGGACATTCTGTGTGCTATATTTCATTTGAAAAATATCCGAGAAAGGTTCATACAATATATAAGTGGGCTTGCTTCACACAGGTCACTTGGTAAAGGAAATATTTCAATTTAGAATGCAACAGCCAATAATGGTAACAATGCAATTACAATAATTCAGGTGAAACGGATGTAGGACAGGCTCTGGTCTAGAAAATGAGATTGGCCTATTATTTGTTAAAAACGTCTTCAGAAGTCCTTTTGTTAACAGTTGTTGGGGTAATTTTGTTCGTCTTTTATTATTGGCAGTGTTGTCATTGTCGTTGGTGTCTTATTACTGTCGTAGTTGTTGTCATTGTAGTTATTGCTATTCCAGGTGTCATACTTTTGTTCATTTACCTGAATGCATTTACTTCATTATAATACTCAGGAGGAGAGATATACTCACAGGGTCATACCTATTTTTCTCGAACTAGCATGCATACTTTTGAATTTGTTTATGATATATAGAGTAAAATATTTCACCAGAAAAATGTGATGGAAATTGGCGCCAAGGAAATCACGAGCATGACAACAAAATCTTGTTTATTCTCTGCTCATATATAACCAAACCTTACAAGAGCCACAGGAAGGAATGTTTTCCGTTTTTGTAGCCATAGAGTGTCAATTAGTTCTTCCTAAATTATGTAAAAATAAATCAAGTGGACAGTGTCATGGTGACTAGAACATTGGAACTTTGACTAAGAAAGTGCTAATTACTTTGGTATTAGTAGGTCTGAGTAAAATGTTTTTCCATCACTGATAACCAGATCAGGACTGAATGAGAAGTGTGTGGTAAGTAGGGTAAGTATGGGCTCAAGAGAGGCGTGTGTGAATATGAAGATGGGTGTAACTGAGTAAAGGTCGATTGTGTAGACGAGGACCTCAGTAATTGGTGCTCAGAGTGTCTCTGAGTCACCTTCTCACGAGGGGTTCTTGGCGCGCCACCCTCAATGGTGAGGGTGGCCTGACCGTCACCCGGAGGAGCTTAGGCATATGTTGGTGGTGGATGGTAGGGCGCTGGAGTGGGATGGTAGGGTGCCGGGGTGGGATGATAGGGAGCCGGGGTGGGATAGTAGGGTGCCGGGGTGGGATAGTAGGGCGTCGGGGTGGGATGGTAGGGTGCCGGTGTGGGATGGTAGGGTGCCGGGACGGGATGGTAGGGTGCCGGAGCGGGATGCTTGTCCTCGCCCTCGTAGGAGACTTCGGCTACGTAGCCGCCGTAGTCATCGGCGTCGAAGGTGACTGTCTCAATTCGGCCGTCGGGAAGAGCGACGTGGTAGGAACCCGAGGTGACTTTACCGTCGCTCTTCTGCTCGTGGGCGTAATCGTTGCCGGAGTAGTCTTTGACGGCGTAAGCGAATTCGAAGGGCATACCAGGCTGATTGTAGGTTGGGCGAGGAGGAGGATTGTATCCGTAGACTGGGGGCGAGTCGGGTTGTGGACCGGCCCATGCCACAGCCACGGAGACGGAGAGGAGGATAATCTAAGGGAGTCAGATGGTCAGATAAATTAGTAGGTAAACAGAGAGGAACGACGAGACTAAATCATCTATGTTGCAAATATGAAAAGTCAAAACCTAGATTTAAATACTCTGAGAAAGAATGATATGACAATCCTTCCTTTATATCCAACATGAATGTCGTGCGCAGAGCCTCCCAAATAGCTAGAAGCAATAATTATGTGAACACAACCACATTTGATCATCGACGATTTTGATGTATCCAACACACGGTCAGCTAGCAATGCCGATGATCTAAGACCTTAAGACTTTGAAGGCGATCTTTAACCGAGGTCCAGACGTGCTTGGTGTAGACACTAGGCAAACGGTGATGGCTCAAGTGCTACTAACCTTCCACATAATGCTGATGGACTGAAACACTCGATGCGAAGTGACGAATAGACGAAGAGGAGCTGCATTTATACGTTGGGCCTGCACGAAAGGAGCCTTTCATCATCAGCAGCAGGTGACGTTTGCGTGCGTTCGAGCCTGTGTTCTTGTGTGCGTGTATGTGTATTGAATTTTGTGTGCGTGCTTGTGTATCTGGACGTGCGATTTAGAAATCCCTAACCTTATCTCACCTTTCCCAAAAATTAGTAAAACTCTAGCATGTCAACTCTTGTCGTTAATCAGTATTGTACTGCTTACATTTGTGCTTAATCCGTTCATTCAAGAAATCTTTAGGCTGGGAAGAGAAAAATAAATGTTATTCCTTGATTGCATGGTAGCCGTATATTTTACCGCGTGTGAGCAACGATTTGCGTGTCCACCCCCCTAAAAAAAGAATAGGATAGTGATATATAGGATACCGTGAGGTTTGCAATCACCTTCACTGAAATTGCCAATACAATTACTACCGTCACCATCACTAATACCATCGCTACCATTACTCATATTTCCATCACAACCACTAACATCATTATCACAAACACCACCACGAATATCATTACCATCACTACACCATCATCACCACTGCCACCACCATCATCACCACTACCACTGGTGTCGTATCATCATCATCACCATCATTATCATCATCATTGATAGCATGACGTCGTTACCGAAGTGCTTCGTTTTGTTTTGGCTGAACGGAAGAACCTCTTCTTCCTTTCTCCATCCTTCCGCTTGTGTCGGGAGCAGTGAAGGTTCTCTCCCTACTTCACGTGGTGGGCCTGCAAGATGATGGACACTCTTTTTCAAAACCCGTCAACCCCCTCACCTCCGTCATGAGGTGCTGCCTTGAGGGGCTGATACTCAGTCTTCGAACTAAGTCCTGGTTTTGTTTTTGTCAACTTTAACTGTATTTATAACACCTTTCCAATCATGTAGAGGTGAGAGCCGGCGAATGCCCCCAGTTCACTACGTGTTAACTCTTGGGATTAACCTTTCGACTCCTCCAACAGTGTCAGGCACCACGACTCTTCCATGAGAAAATCGGCATTGGTATGGGTAAACCATATTTGCAGCCTTTCTTTCGACCCTGATAATGGTGCAGGGCTAACGATTTTTTTTTTAGTCATCATGTAAAGTTCACCCGTTCTTCTGTCCTCCTGTGGTGATAGCAGGACTGATGATAGGAGCAGAGGTAGTAAGGAAACGTTGAAGAAAGTGATTTTTATGGACCATAATGCTGTAAACAGTGATGATTGTAACCAAAAAATAAAAGATAAGAGAAATATGGTGACAACGAAAATCTTGCTAATTAATGTTTTTCTCTTCTCTTTCTCTATTGTTCTGATTTTTTTTTCATCTATCGAGAGAACGAGTGACAGTCAAATGACTTGCAATTGTTCCTCAAACCCGAAGACACGAGTTGGCGAAAGGGGGAAATAAAAAGGAAATATGCATGTGTATGCACACACACGCAAACACACACACACACACACACACACACACACACACACACACACACACACACACACACACACACACACACACACACACACACACACACACACACACACACACACACACACACACACACACACACACACACACACACACACACACATACACACACACACACACACACACACACACACACACACACACACACACACACACACACACACACACACATATATATATATACACACACACACGCGCGCGCGCGCGCGCGCGACAGTCGATGTGACAGCAAAGATTGGACTCCAGAAAAAGTACAATTTTCGTGGAACTCAACGAGAGGGAGTACCTGTGTTGTATTAGTAGGAAAGGGGAAAGCTCGTGGTCTAGTGGGGAGGTGAATAAAAAGGAGAAGGGGAGGGATTACTCACGAAAATGGAAGGAAATGAAGAAGGGGAAGAACGGGCCCCGTAAGTCAGAATGAATGTTAACAAGAGATGCGCACGTGTTAGAGGTGAAGTGGAAGGGGCTAGTAAAAATGTAAAAATTAGAAATATAGATACGAGCAGCACAATAGAAGGTGAAGATAATTATTTCTACGAATTCAATGAGGGAGAGGATGACAACCTCCCCCGATTAATATGTCTAGACGAAAAAGTAGGAAAAATAAACGAATGTTGGGAGGCTTAGGGTCAGTCAACTTAGACGGATTACATAAAGAGTTGATCAATTGAAAGAACTAAGGAAGGAGAGCAAAACCTTAAAAAAAAAAAAAAAATAGAAGAATTAAAAAGACAGTTAAAAGTCAAGGATGAGAACGAGGAATTAAAAAATAAAAATAAAGAGAATAAAGAGTCCCTAGCAATAGAGGTACATGGTTGGAGAAAAGTCCAAGAGAACAACAAAATTGAATTTAGAGATATAGTAAACCAACAGATGAAAGAACTAAGGGCACAGTTATTAAAGTGATGAGAGAGAAGGAAAATATAGTAAGAGACTTAGCGGATAAAAAGAAATGTATAATTATGTTTGGGATGGAAGAAAAGCATAATCCAAATAGGACTACACGAGTAAAAGAGGAGAAGGAAAAAGAAAACAAGATATCAAAAGTAGTTCAAGAAGATGAAAAAGAAACAGGGAAAGAAATTGAAGAAATATATAGAGTAGGGAAATAAAATATAGATAACACCAGACCAATTGGAGAAAAAGAGAGATGAATAAAGAGGAAAAAGAGGAAGAGGAAACAAGAAGAATAGAAGCCAAGGAAAAAAAATCGAAAACAGAACAGAGTCAGAGAAAGAGAAGTTCTATTGGAGAGTAGTGGATATGAAAGTGAGGAAATGGTTCATAGCAGAGAAAAACAGTAAGTTGTGTCTATGCTGTTCTTTTTTGTGGTTCTTTAAAAAATCACTGGTAACAAGGATCCATGTGTACTGCAGAGGAAGGCAGCATTGGAGAAACGGTTCGTTTCTCTGTCTTCTATGAATTGGAGGAAGGATGATGATGTTGTCGTAGACGTATTTGCCTTAGCCACCATTACTTTACATTTCATTCACTCTCACGGGACCTCTCCAGCTGTCAGGTTCTTGAAATGGAATGGAATTGTAGTGCTGTGGAGGGGCTTCAGACAATGGAGTAAGTCATCATTACCGGATCCCTACTTCTTCGACAACAAGAATGACTTATTTGCAAACCCATATTCCAAAAGACTAACAGCGTGCAACACTTTGCAACATGTAGGTAGACACCTAGGGAATCTGTCAGTCAAGCTGTGGCAGTGCTGTTCTATATCGTCGAAACATGTGTTACATATTTTGTGTGTGTGTCTTGTTCACAAGCTTCCATTCCTTACCGAGTAGTGTATTTGTGCTATAGTGAGACATAATTACGTCCTTAACACAACGTTTTAAGTATGAACAGCGCATCTTACAGGAGGTACAGAGTTGACAATTTCTATGAAATAAATCAATATATGAGGCAACAACGAACTAGCGACAGAATCAAAAGCCACATCGTTACTGTCACAGAAAATTTAATCTTTGTCATTTCAACTAGACTGATTCTCACTTTCGTTACCCTCTATGTCCATATCTTTCAGGATAAGCTTTCCAACCTTGAATACATTGGAATCATTATGATTAGTTAAAGTATATATATATATATTATTTACTGATTCCTACTTTCTCTAAGCGAGCAATCAGATTAGCCCAAACCTCGGCATGAGTTGCTCGTTCTGTCATTTCTCTAACTGCAGCTGTTATAGCTTTCAGCTTATGTTAGAAATATGGAAATCCCACTGGACATTCTGTGTGCTATATTTCATTTGAAAAATATCCGAGAAAGGTTCATACAATATATCAGTGGGCTTGCTTCACCTAGGTCACTTGGTAAAGGAAATGTTCCAATTTAAAATGCAACAGCCAATAATGGTAACAATGCAATTGCAATAATTCAGGTGAAACGGATGTAGGGCAGGCTCTGGTCTATAAAATGAGATTGGCCTGTTATTTCTTAAAATCGTCTGCAGGAGACCTTTTCTTAACAGTAGTTGGGGTAATTTTGATCGTCTTTTATTATTGGCAGTGTTGTCATTGTCGTTGGTGTCTTATTACTGTCGTAGTTGTTGTCATTGTAGTCATTGCTATTCCAGGTGTCATACTTTTGTTCATTTACCTGAATGTATTTACTTCATTGTAATACTCAGGAGGAGAGATAAACTCACAGGATCATACCTATTTTTCTCGAACTAGCATGCATACTTTTGAATTTGTTTATGATATATAGAGTAAAATATTTCACCAGAAAAATGTGATGGAAAGTGGCGCTAAGAAAATAACGAACATGACAACAAAATCTTGTTTATTCGTTGCTCATATATAACCAAACCTTACAAGAGCCACAGGAAGGAATGTTTTTCGTTTTTGCAGCCATTGAGTGTCAATTAGTTCTTCCTAAATTATGTATGAATAAATCAAGTGGACAGTGTCATGGTGACTAGAACATTGGAAGAAAGTGCTAATTACTTTGGTATTAGTAGGTCTGAGTAAAATGTTTTTTTCATCACTGATAACCAGATCAGGACTGAATGAGAAGTGTGTGGTAAGTGGGGGTAAGTATGGGCTCAAGAGAGGCGTGTGTGAATATGAAGATGGGTGTAAGTGAGTAAAGGTCGATTATGTAGACGAGGACCTCTGTAATTGGTGCTCAGAGTGTCTGTGAGGCACCTTCTCTCGAGAGGTTCCTGGCGCGCCACCCTCAATGGTGAGGGTGGCCTGACCCTTACCCGGAGGAGCTTAGGCATATGTTGGTGGGGGATGGTAGGGCGCTGGAGTGGGATGGTAGGGTGCCGGGGTGGGATGATAGGGAGCCGGGGTGGGATAGTAGGGTGCCGGGGTGGGATAGTAGGGTGCCGGGGTGGGGTGGTAAGGGACCGGAGTGGGATGGTAGGGTGCCGGGGCGGGATGGTAGGGCGCAGGAGCGGGATGCTTAGCCTGATCCTCGTAGGAGACTTCGGCTACGTAGCCGCTGTAGTCATCGGCGTCGAAGTTGACTGTTTCAATTCGGCCGTCGGGAAGAGCGACGTGGTAGGAACCCGAGGTGACGACGCCGTCGCTCTTCTGCTCGTGGGCGTAATCGTTGCCGGAGTAGTCTTTGACGGCGTAAGCGAATTCGAAGGGCATACCAGGCTGATTGTAGGTTGGGCGAGGAGGAGGATTGTATCCGTAGACTGGGGGCGAGTCGGGTTGTGGACCGGCCCATGCCACAGCCACGGAGACGGAGAGGAGGACAATCTAAGGGAATCAGATGATCATATAAATTAGGAGGTAAATAGAGAGGAACGACGAGACTCAATCATCTATGTTGCAAATATGACATGTCAACACCCAGCTTTAAATACTCTGTGAAAGAGTGATATGACAATCCCTCCCTTATATCCAACATGAATGTCGTACGCAGAGCCTCCCAAATAGCTAGAAGCAATAATTATGTGAACACAATCACATTTGATCATCGACGATTTTGATGTATCCAACCCACGGTCAGCTAGCAATGCCGATGATGTAAGACCTTAAGTCTTTGAAGGCGATCTTTTACCGAGGTACAGACGTGCTCGGTGTAGACACTAGGCAAACGGCGATGGCTCAAGTGCTACTAACCTTCCACATAATGCTGATGGACTGAAACACTCGGCGATGCGAAGTGACGAATGGACGGAGAGGAGCTGCATTTATACTTTGGGACTGCAGTAAAGGAGCCTTTCATCATCAGCAGCAGGTGACGTTTGCGTGCATTCGAGCCTGTGTTCTTGTGTGCGTGTATGTGTGTTGAAATTTGTGTGCGTGCTTGTGTGTCTGGACGTGCGATTTAGAAATCCTTGACCTCACCTCACATTTTCCCAAAAATTAGTAAAACTCTAGCATGTCAACTCTTGTGGTTAATCAATATTGTACTGCTTATATTTGTGCTTCATCCATTCATTTAAGAAATCTTTAGGCTGGAGAGAGAAAAATAAATGTTATTCTATGATTACATGGTAGCCGTATATTATACCGCCTGTGAGCAACGCTTTGCGTGTCCCACCCTAAAAAAAAAAAAAAAAGAGTAGGACAGTGATATATAGGATAACCGTGAGGTTTGCAATCACCTTCACTGAAGCTGATGCTACAATTACTACCGTAACCCTCACTAATACCATCGCTACCATCACCATCATTACTCATATTTCCATCACAACCACTACCATCATTATCACAAACACCACCACGAATATGACCACCATCACTACACCATCATCACCACCTCCACCTCCACTGCCACCACCTGCTGGTCCTGATGAAAGGCTCCTTTCGTGCAGTCCCAACGTATAAATGCAGCTCCTTTCCGTCCATTCGTCACTTCGCATCGCCGAGTGTTTCAGTCCATTAGCATTATGTGGAAGGTTAGTACAGTTGAGCTATCGCCGTTTGCCTAGTGTCTACACGGAACATGTCTGTACCTCGGTTAAAGGTCGCTTTCAAAGTATTGAGGTCTTAGATCATCGGCATTGCTGGTTGACCGTGGGTTGGATACATCAAAATTGTCGATGATCAAATGTGATTGTGTTCACATAATTATTGCTTCTAGCTATTTGGAAGGCTCTGCGTACGACATTCATGTTGGATTTAAAGGAGGGAGTGTCATATCATTCTTTCACAGAGTATTTAAAGCTGGGTTCTGACATTTCATATTTGCAACATAGATGATTCAGTCTCTCCGTTCCTTTCTATTTGCCTAATTTATCTGATCATCTGACTCCCTTAGATTGTCCTCCTCTCCGTCTCCGTGGCTGTGGCATGGGCCGCTCCACAACCCGACACGCCCCCAGTCTACGGATACAATCCTCCTCCTCGCCCAACCTACAATCAGCCTGGGATGCCCTTCGAATTCGCTTACGCCGTCAAAGACTACTCCGGCAACGACTACGCCCACGAGCAGAAGAGCGACGGTAAAGTCACCTCGGGTTCCTACCACGTCGCTCTTCCCGACGGCCGAATTGAGACAGTCACCTTCGACGCCGATGACTACGGCGGCTACGTAGCCGAAGTCTCCTACGAGGGCGAGGACAAGCATCCCGCTCCGGCACCCTACCATCCCGTCCCAGCACCCTACCATCCCACTCCGGCTCCTTACCACCCCACCCCGGCACCCTACAATACCACCCCCGCACCCTACCATACAACCCCCGCTCCCGATCATCCCACCCCCGCACCCTACCCTCCCACTCCAGAACCCTACCATCCCCCACCAACATATGCCTAAGCTCCTCCGGGTGAGGGTCAGGCCACCCTCACCATTGTGGGTGGCGCGCCACCCCTCGAGAGAAGGTGCCTCAGAGACACTCTGAGCACCAATTACTGAGGTCCTCGTCTACATAATCGACCTTTACTCACTTACACCCATCTTCATATTCACACACGCCTCTCTTGAGCCCATACTTACCCTACTTACCACACACTTCTCATTCAGTCCTGATCTGGTTATCAGTGATGAAAAAACATTTTACTCAGACCTACTAATACCAAAGTAATTAGCACTTTCTTAGTCAAAGTTCCAATGTTCTAGTCACCATGACACTGTCCACTTGATTTATTCATACATAATTTAGGAAGAACTAATTGACACTCTATGGCTGCAAAAACGGAAAACATTCCTTCCTGTGGCTCTTGTAAGGTTTGGTCATATATGAGCGACGAATAAACAAGATTTTGTTGTCATGTTCGTGATTTTCTTGGCGCCAATTTCCATCACATTTTTCTGGTGAAATATTTTACTCTATATATCATAAACAAATTCAAAAGTATGCATGCTAGATTCAGAAAAATAGGTATGATCCTGTGAGTTTATCTCTCCTCCTGAGTATTACAATGAAGTAAATACATTCAGGTAAATGAACAAAAGTATGACACCTGGAATAGCAATGACTACAATGACAACAACTACGACAGTAATAAAACACCAACGACAATGGCAACACTGCCAATAATAAAAGACGATCAAAAATACCCCAAAAACTGTTCAGAAAAGGTCTCCTGAAGACGATTTTAACAAATAACAGGCCAATCTCATTTCTAGACCAGAGCCTGTCCTACATCCGTTTTACCTGAATTATTGCAATTGCATTGTTACCATTATTGGCTGTTGCATTTTAAATTGGAACATTTCCTTTACCAAGTGACCTAGGTGAAGCAAGCCCACTGATATATTGTATGAACCTTTCTCGGATATTTTTCAAATGAAATATAGCACACAGAATGTCCAGTGGGATTTCCATATTTCTAACATAAGCTGAAAGCTATAACAGCTGCAGTTAGAGAAATGACAGAACGAGCAACTCATGCCGAGGTTTGGGCTAATCTGATTGCTCGCTTAGAGAAAGTAGGAATCAGTAAATAATATATATATATATATATATATATAATATATATATATATATATATATATATATATATATATATACTTTAACTAATCATAATGATTCCAATGTATTCAAGGTTGGAAAGCTTATCCTGAAAGATATGGACATAGAGGGTAACGAAAGTGAGAATCAGTCTAGTTGAAATGACAAAGATTAAATTTTCTGTGACAGTAACGACGTGGGTTTTCATTCTGTCGCTAGTTCGTTGTTGCCTCATATATTGATTTATTTCATAGAAATTGCCAACTCTGTACCTCCTGTAAGGTGCGCTGTTCATACTTAATAGAGAGGAAGTATGCTTGTGTATGCACACACACGCGCACACACACACACACACACACACACACACACACACACACACACACACACACACACACACACACACACACACACACACACACACACACACACACACACACACACACACACACACACACACACACACACACACACACACACACACACACACACACACACACGCGCGCGCGCGCGACAGTCGAAGTGATAGAGAAGATTGGAACTTCAGAAAAAAATACAATTTTCGTGGATCTCAACGACGAGGGAGTATCAGTGTTGTATTAGTAGGGAAGCGGAAAGCTCATGGTCTAGTGGGGAGGTGAATAAAAAGGAGAAGGGGAGGGATTACTCAGGTAAATGGAAGGTAATGAAGAAGGGGAAGAGCGGGCCCCGTAAGTCAGAATGAATGTTAACAAGAGACGTGCACGTGATAGAGGTGAAGTGGAAGAGGATAGTAAAAATGTAAAAATTAGAAATATAGATACGAGCAGCACAATAGAAGGTGAAGATAATTATTTCTACGAATTTAATGAGGGAGAGGATGACAACCTCCCCCGATTAACTAGCAGAAATAAACAAATGTTGGGACGTTAGGTTCAGTCAGCTTACACGGATTACACAAAGAGTTGATAAATTGAAAGTACTAAAGAAAGAGAACAAAACCTAAAAAAAAAGAAGAAAAAAAAACAGTTAAAAGAATTAAAGGATGGGAATGAGGAATTAAAGAAAAATTATAAAGAGAATAAAGAGTCCCTAGCAAAAGAGGTATAGGGTTGGAGAAAAGTCCAAGAGAATAACAAATTTAATTTAGAGATATAGTAAAACCACATATAAAAGAACAAACTAAGGACACAGTTATTAAAGTGATGAGAAAGAAGGAGAATATAGTAAGAGACTTAGCGGATAAAAAGAAATGTATAATTATGTTTGGGATGGAAGAAAAGCATAATCCAAATAGGACTACACGAGTAAAAGAGGAGAAGGAAAGAGTAAACAAGATATTAAAAGTAGTTCAAGAAGATGAACAAGAAACAGGGAAAGAAATTGAAGAAATATATAGACTAGAGGAATACAATATAGATAAAACCAGACCAATTGGAGAAAAAGAGAGATGAATAAAGAGGAAAAAGAGGAAGAGGAAACAAGAAGAATAGAAGCCAAGAAAAAAAAAAACGAAAACAGAACAGAGTCAGACAAAGAGAAATTCCATTGGAGAATAGTGGATGTGAAAGTGAGGAAATGGTGCATAGCAAAGAAAAACGGACGGGAAACAGAAAACAGAATGAAGCTAGCAGAAAATTGAAAGTGTCTTACACAAATACAGATGGATTAATAACAGCCTTGAATGAATTAAATGATTACCTGAAGGAAAAAGAACCGGACATAATGGGAATTGTAGGGACAAAATTGAAAGGTCCACTACCACCCAACAGTGTAGGACATGGTGTATATTACTATTGGATTAGAAACAGAGAGGTAAAACAAGGGGGTGGAGTATTGTTCCTGACTAAGAAGGATATAAATGTGAGGAATGTTACATATAGAAAGAATAGAGATGATTATGATGGAAGTGGAGGACAGGGATGGGAAAGGCCTATTTGACACTCAGTCCTAGATTCCACAAAATTTGAGTCTAAAACCAATCAAAAAACCTCACCCCAGACATACGATGTATTTTCTCAAGTCTATAGAAATGCATGTTGTAATACACAGTCTGTTACAAAATCTTGTGGGAAGAGGTACCCGCAAAAGGAGAAGGGTGGATGGTTACCAATTGGGCGAGAAGACGGAGATAACAGAGTGAGGGAGGTTTGAAACCTCCCTGAAATACTCGCGTCTGACTTTTTAGGTCAATGAAGCTGAAATTATACATCAAAGGATAACCACATTACAGCTTAATCACTTACATACTGACCTTAAAGTAAATATAAAGAAAGTACGTATTCAAAATTACCTTAATGTTAACACAGAGAAGAGAAGCAAAAACAGCAAGATAATTAACTGGTAACTCGGGTGCACAATGCGCATGCCCAGCCTGCCGTTAATGAAATCACCGTTACCATACATCTAACCTTAAATTATAATATAGAAACTAAAGTACGTCGCAGCGTACTGATACAAGGTATATGCTACAAGTTGTATTAAAGTTAATCACATTGTATATATGAGGAAAGTAAGATGATAAGAAAAGAAATATAACAAAATTACAAAACTGGCAATTTACACACAAACCGTGCCCTAGCAGCGTCCCTATCACCTGAGGCCAGGGCAACCAAAACCTCCATCTGTGAGCTATTCGATATTGACCTTTTGGGTGTGACAGTGGTATACAACGACGACAGAGATAGGCGGGGGAGGGATGGGGGTTAAGCTTCGTGCTGGTAGGCAACTAATGACCAGCACGAGAAAGAAACAAAAGAGGAAAAAATAAACATTGGGTACGTGACAATATATATACATACATATATGTATATATATATACATATATATATATACATATATATATATATATATGTATATATATACATGTATATGTATATATATTTATATATACACACATATATATATACATATATATATATGTATATATATATATATATATATATATATGTGTGTGTGTGTGTGTGTGTGTGTGTGTGTGTGTGTGTGTGTGTGTGTGTGTATGTGTGTGTGTACATATGTGTTACAACGTAACATTGTTATGGTATCACTGTTATCTGATTTCATTCTTAACTGATGTTCACTTAGTATGTACCAGAGAACAGAAAAAAAAACCGCCCTCAAGACTGCCTAGAGTCACAGGAATTATAACTACTACTTTAGCTTGACTTTTGAGGATACCAGTGCCACCAGTTAGATAGATCCTCATTTCTCTCGAGCCGCTGGGTGTTGTCAAATCCCTCTACAGTCAATGAAGTCTCGCTTATGCTTGCATATACTCTAGCTTGAGCACTGAGATCATACAACTTATTTTATTTATCTGTCTCTTCATTTATTTTGTCAGTGTCTACCACAGTGCTATTATTTTGATGTGCCAACTCCAAGCTTATTACAGATGTTCTGTTCCATAGCTGAGTAAGTTGTGTCTATGCTGTTCTTTTTTGTGGTTCTTTAATAAATCACTGGTAACAAGGATCCATGTGTACTGCAGAGGAAGGCAGCATTGGAGAGACGGTTCGTTTCTCTGTCTTCTATAAATTGGAGGAAGGATGATGATGTTGTGGTAGACGTATTTGCCTTAGCCACCATCACTTTACATTTCATTCACTCTCACGGGAACTCTCCAGCTGTCAGGTTCCTGAAATGGAATGTAATTATAGTGCCGTGGAGAGGCTTCAGACAATGGAGTAAGTCATCATTACCGGTTCCCTACTTCTTCGACAACAAGAATGACATATTTGCAAACCCATATTCTAAAAGACTAACAGCCTGCAACACTTTGGAACATGAAGGTAGACACCTAGGGAATCTGTCAGTTAAGCTGTGGCAGTGCCGTTCTACAGTATATCGTCGAAACATGTGTTACATATTTTGTGTGTGTGTCTTGTTCACAAGCTTCCATTCCTTACCGAGTAGTGTATTTGTGCTATAGTGAGACATAATTACGTCCTTAACACAAAGTTTTAAGTATGAACAGCGCACCTTACAGGAGGTACAGAGTTGGTAATTTCTATGAAATAAATCAATATATGAGGCAACAACGAACTAGCGACAGAATCAAAACCCATGTCGTTACTGTCACAGAAAATTTAATCTTTGTTATTTCAACTAGACTGATTCTCACTTTCGTTGCTCACTATGTGCATATCTTTCAGGATAAGCTTTCCAACCTTGAATACATTGGAATCATTATGATTAGTTAAAGTATATATATATATGTTATTTACTGATTCCTACTTTCTCTAAGCGAGCAATCAGATTAGCCCAAACCTCGGCATGAGTTGCTCGTTCTATCATTTCTCTAACTGCAGCTGTTATAGCTTTCAGCTTATGTTAGAAATATGGAAAATCCCACTGGACAGTCTGTGTGCTATATTTCATTTGAAAAATATCCGAGAAAGGTTCATACAATATATCAGTGGGCTTGCTTCACCTAGGTCACTTGGTAAAGGAAATATTCCAATTTAAAACGCAACAGCCAATAATGGTAACAATGCAATTGCAATAATTCAGGTGAAACGGATGTAGGGCAGGCTCTGGTCTATAAAATGAGATTGGCCTGTTATTTCTTAAAATCGTCTGCAGGAGACCTTTTCTTAACAGTAGTTGGGGTAATTTTGATCGTCTTTTATTATTGGCAGTGTTGTCATTGTCGTTGGTGTCTTATTACTGTCGTAGTTGTTGTCATTGTAGTCATTGCTATTCCAGGTGTCATACTTTTGTTCATTTACCTGAATGTATTTACTTCATTGTAATACTCAGGAGGAGAGATAAACTCACAGGATCATACCTATTTTTCTCGAACTAGCATGCATACTTTTGAATTTGTTTATGATATATAGAGTAAAATATTTCACCAGAAAAATGTGATGGAAATTGGCGCCAAGAAAATCACGAACATGACAACAAAATCTTGTTTATTCTTCGATCACATATAACCAAACCTTACAAGAGCCACAGGAAATAATGTTTTCCGTTTTTGCAGCCATAGAGTGTCAATTAGTTCTTCCTAAATTATGTATGAATAAATCAAGTGGACAGTGTCATGGTGATTAGAACATTAGAGCTTTGACTAAGAAAGTGCTAATTACTTTGGTATTAGTAGGTCTGAGTAAAATGTTTTTTCATCACTGATAACCAGATCAGGACTGAAGGAGAAGTGTGTGGTAAGTAGGGTAAGTATGGGCTCAAGAGAGGCGTGTGTGAATATGAAGATGCGTGTAACCGAGTAAAGGTCGATTATGTAGACGAGGACCTCAGTAATTGGTGCTCAGAGTGTCTGTGAGGCACCTTCTCTCGAGGGGTTCTTGGCGCGCCACCCACAATGGTGAGGGTGGCCTGACCCTTACCCGGAGGAGCTTAGGCAGATGTTGGTGGGGGATGGTAGGGCGCTGGAGTGGGATAGTAGGGGGCCGGGGTGGGCTGATAGGGAGCCGGGGTGGGTTGGTCGGGTGCGGGGGGGGGATAGTAGGGAGCGGGGGTGGGGTGGTAAGGAGCCGGAGTGGGATGGTAGGGTGCCGGGGCGGGATGGTAGGGCGCAGGATCGGGATGCTTAGCCTCACCCTCGTAGGAGACTTCGGCTACGTAGCCGCTGTAGTCATCGGCGTCGAAGGTGACTGTTTCAATTCGGCCGTCGGGAAGAGCGACGTGGTAGGAACCCGAGGTGACGACGCCGTCGCTCTTCTGCTCGTGGGCGTAGTCGTTGCCGGAGTAGTCTTTGACGGCGTAAGCGAATTCGAAGGGCATACCAGGCTGATTGTAGGTTGGGCGAGGAGGAGGATTGTATCCGTAGACTGGGGGCGAGTCGGGTTGTGGACCGGCCCATGCCACAGCCACGGAGACGGAGAGGAGGATAATCTAAGGGAGTCAGATGGTCAGATAAATTAGTAGGTAAACAGAGAGGAACGACGAGACTAAATCATCTATGTTGCAAATATGAAAAGTCAAAACCTAGATTTAAATACTCTGAGAAAGAATGATATGACAATCCTTCCTTTATATCCAACATGAATGTCGTGCGCAGAGCCTCCCAAATAGCTAGAAGCAATAATGATGTAAACACAAGCACATTTGATCATCCAACACACGGTCAGCTAGCAATATCGATGATCTAAGACCTTAAGACTTTGAAGGCGATCTTTAACCGAGGTACAGACGTGCTTGGTGTAGACACTAGGTAAACGGCGATGGCTCAAGTGCTACTAACCTTCCACATAATGATGATGGACTGAAACACTCGGCGATGCGAAGTGACGAATAGACGAAGAGGGGCTGCATTTATACGTTGGGCCTGCAGGAAAGGAGCCTTTCATCATTAGCAGTAGGTGACGTTTGCGTGCGTTCGAGCCTGTGTTCTTGTGTGCGTATGTGTGTGTTGAATTTTGTGTGCGTGCTTGTGTGTTTGGACGCGCGATTTAGAAATCCCTGACCTCACCTCACCTTTCCCAAAAATTAGTAAAACTCTAGCATGTCAACTCTTGTCGTTAATCAGTATTGTACTGCTTATATATTTCCTTAATCTGTTCATTTAAGAAATCTTTAGGCTGGAGAGAGAAAAATAGATATTAATCTACGATTATATGGTAGCCGTATATCATACCGCCTGTGAGCAACGATTTACGGTTCCCCCCCTAAAAAAAAGAATAGGATAGTGATATATAGCATAACCGTGAGGTTTGCAATCACCTTCACTGAAATTGCCAATACAATTACTACCGTCACCATCACTAATACCCTCGCTACCATTACTCATATTTCCATCACAACCACTACCATCATTATCACAAACACTACCACGAATATCATTACAATCACTACACCACCATCACCACCTCCACTGCCACCACCATCATCACCACTACCACTATCGTCGTATTATCATCATCGCAATCATTATAGTCATCATCACCACTGATAGTATCACGTCGTTACCGAAGTGCTTTGTTTTTATTTGGCTGAACGGAAGACCCTCTTCTTCCTTTCTCCATCCTTCATCTTGTGTCGGGAGCAACGACGGTTACCTCCCTGGTTCATGTGGTGGGCCTGCAAGATGATGGACAATCTTTTTCAAAACCCGTCAACCACCTCACCTCCATCATGAGGGTGCTGCCCTGAGGGGCTGACACTCAGTCTTCGAACTAAGTCCTGGTTTTGTCTTTGTCAACTTTAACTGTATTTCCTAACACCTTTCCAATCATGTAGAGGTGAGAGCTGGCGAATGCACCCAATTTACTACGTGTTAACTCTTGGAATTAACCTTTTGACCACTCCAACAGTGGCAGGCAAAGTGAAAATCAGCATTGGCATGGGTCGACCATATTTGCAGCCGTCCTTTCGACCTTGATAATGGCGCAAGGCTAACGATTTCTTTTCTTAGTGGTCATACAAACTTCACTCGTTCTTCTGTCCTCCTGTGGTGGTAGCAAGACTGGCGATAGGAGCAGAGGTATTAGAGTAACGTTGAAGAAAGGGATTTTTATGGACCATAATGCTGTAAACAGTGATGATTGTAACCAAAAAATGAAAGACGAGAGAAAAATTGTAACAACGAAAATCTTGATAATTAATGTTTTTCTCTTCTCTTTCTCTATTATTCTGATTTTTTTTTTCATCTATCGAGAAAACGAGTGACAGTCAAATGACTCGCAATTGTTCTTCAAACCCGAAGACACAGTTGGCGAAAGGGGGAAATAGAACGCAAGTATGCTTGTGTATGCACAAACACACACACACACACACACACACACACACACACACACACACACACACACACACACACACACACACACACACACACATACATACACACACAAACACACACACACACACACACACACACACACATACATCCACACACAAACACACACACACACACACACACACACACACACACACACACACACACACACACACACACACACACACACACACACACACACACACACACACACACACACACACATACACACACACAGACAAACACACACACACACACACACATACACACACACACAGACACACACACACACACACACACAGGCAAGCATGCATAAACACACACGCACACAAAAAACACACATACACACACACATACACATGCACACACACACGCGCGCGCGTGCAACAGTCGAAGTGACAGCGAAGATTGGACTCCAGAAAAAAATACAATTTTCGTGGATCACTACGAGAGGGAGTACCTGTGTTGTATTAGTAGGAAAGGGGAAAGCTCATGGTGTGGGCAGGTGAAGAAAAAGTAGAAGGGGAGGGATTACTCAGGAAAATGGAAGGAAATGAAGAAAGGGAAGAGCGGGCCCCGTAAGTCAGAAAGAATGTTAAGAAGAGATGCGCTCGTGACAGAGGTGAAGTGAAAGAGGCTAGTAAAAATGTAAAAATTAGAAATATAGATACGAACAGCACAATAGAAGGTGAAGATAATAATTTCTACGAATTTAATGAGGGAGAGGATGACAACCGATTAACATGTCTAGAGGAAAAACTAGCAAAAATAAACGAATGGTGGGAGGTTAGGGTCAGCCAACTTAGACGGATTACATAAAGAGTTGATAAATTGAAAGAACTAAGGAAGGAGAGCAAAACATTAAAAAAAAAAAAAAAAAAAAAAAAATTGAAGATTTAAAAAGACAGTTAAAAGAAGTAAAGGATGAGAATGAGGAATTAAAGAAAAATTATAAAGAGAATAAAGAGTCCATAGCAAAAGAGGTACAGGGTTGGAGAAAAGTCTGAGTGAACAACAAATTTAATTTAGAGATACAGTAAAACCACAGATAAAAGAACAAACTAAGGACACAGTTATTAAAGTGATGAGAAAGAAGGAGAATATAGTAAGAGACTTAGCGGATAAAAAGAAATGTATAATTATGTTTGGGATGGAAGAAAAGCATAATCCAAATAGGACTACACGAGTAAAAGAGGAGAAGGAAAAAGTAAACAAGGTATTAAAAGTAGTTCAAGAAGATGAATAAGAAACAGGAAAAGAAATTGAAGAAATATATAGACTAGGGGAATACAATATAGATAAGACCAGATCAATTGGAGAAAAAGAGAGATGAATAAAGAGGAAAAAGATGAAGAGGAAAGAAGAAGAATAGAAGCCAAGGGAAAAAAAAAAAAAAACGTAAACAGAACAGAGTCAGACAAAGAGAAATTCTATTGGAGAGTAGTGGATATGAAAGTGAGGAAATGGTTCATAGCAGAGAAAAACGAAAGGGAAACAGAAAACAGAATGAAGCTAGCAGAAAATTGAAAGTGCCTTACACAAATACAGATGGATTAATAACAGGCTTGAATGAATTAAATGATTACCTGGAGGAAAAAGAACCGGACATAATGGGAATTGTAAGGACAAAATTGAAAGGTCCACTATATATTACTATTGAATTAGAAACACAGAGATAAAACAAGGGGGTGGAGTTATGTTCCTGACTAAGAAGGATATAAATATGAGGAATGTTACATATAGAAAGAATAGAGATGATTATGATGGAAGTGGAGGACAGGGATGGGAAATGCCTATTTGACACTCAGTCCAAGATTCCACAAAATTTGAGTCTAAAACCAATCAAAAAACCTCACACCAGACATACGATGTATTTTCTCGTGTCTATAAAAATGCATGTTGTAATACATAGGCTGTTACAAAATCTTGTTTGGAAAAGGTACTCGCAAAAGGAGAAGGGTGGGTTGTTACCAATTGGGCGAGAAGACGGAGATAACAGAGTGAGGGAGGTTTAAAACCTCCCTGAAATACTCGCAACTGACTTTTTAGGTCAATGGAGCTGAAATGATACATCAAAGGATAACCGCATTACAGCTTAATCACTTACATACTGACCTTAAAGTAAACATAAAGAAAATACATATTCAAAATTAACCTCATGTTAACACAGAGAAGAGAAGCAAAAACAGTAAGATAATTACCTGGTAACTCGGGTGTACAATGCGGATGCCCAGCCTGCCGGTGATGAAATCACCGTTACCATACATCTAACCTTAAATTATAATATAGAAACTAAAGTACGTCGCAGCGTACTGACACAAGGTATATGCTACAAGTTGTATTAAACTTAATCATATTATATATATGAGGAAAGTAAAATGATAAGAAAAGAAATATAACAAAATTACAAAACTGGCAATTTCCACACAAACCGTGCACTACCAGCGTCCCTTATTATGTAAAGCCAGGGCAACCAAAACCTCCCTCTGTGAGCTGTTCGATATTGAGCTTTTGGGTGTGACAGTGGTATACACCGACGACAGAGATAGGTGGGGGAGGGATGGGGGTTAACCTACGTGCTGGTAGACAACCTAACGACCAACACGAGAAAGAAGAGGGAAAAAAAGTGGACATTGGTTACGTGACAATATACATGCATACATACATACATACATACATACATATATATATATACATATATATATATATATATATATGTACATGTATATATATATATATACATACATATATATATATACATACATACATACACACACACACACATATATATATATATATATATATATATATATACATATACAAATATACACACGTATACATACATATATATGTATATATGTATATGTATATATATATATATATGTATATATATATATATATATATATATATGTACATATGTGTTACAACGTAACATTGTTATTGCATCACTGTTAGCTGATTTCATTCTTAACTGACGTTCACTTAGTATGTACCATAGAACAGAAACAAAAAACGCCCTCAAGACTTCCTAGAGTCACAGGGATTATAACTACTACTTTAGCTTTACTTTTGAGGATACCAGTGCCACCAGTTAGATAGATCCTCATTTCTCTCGAGCCGCTGGGTGTTGTCAAATCCCTCTACAGTCAATGAAACCTCGCTTATGCTTGCATATACTCTAGCTTGAGCAATGAGATCATACAACTTATTCTATTTATCTTTCTCTTCGTCTATTTTGTCAGTGTCTACCTCAGTGCTATAATTTTGATGTGCCAACTCCAAGCTTATTACAGATGTTCTGTTCCATAGCTCAGTAAGTTGTGTCTATGCTGTTCTTTTTTGTGGTTCTTTAAAAAATCACTGGTAACAAGGATCCATGTGTACTGCAGAGGAAGGCAGCATTGGAGAGACGGTTCGTTTCTCTGTCTTCTATAAATTGGAGGAAGGATGATGATGTTGTGGTAGACGTATTTGCCTTAGGCACCATTACTTTACATTTCATTCACTCTCACGGGAAGTCTCCAGCTGTAATGTTCCTGAAATGGAATGGAATTGTAGTGCTGTGGAGGGGCTTCAGACAATGGAATAAGTCATCATTACCGGTTGCCTACTTCTTCGACAACAAGAATGACTTATTTGCAAACCCATATTCTAAAAGACTAACAGCCTGCAACACTTTGCACCATGTAGGTAGACACCTAGGGAATCTGTCAGTCAAGCTGTGTGCAGTGCCGTTCTACAGTATATTGTCGAAACATGTGTTACATATTTTGTGTGTTTGTCTTGTTCACAAGCTTCCATTCCTTACCGAGTAGTGTATTTGTGCTATTGTGAGACATAATTACGTCCTTAACACAAAGTTTTAAGTATGAACAGCGCACCTTACAGGAGGTACAGAGTTGGGAATTTCTATGAAATAAATCAATATATGAGGCAACAACGAACTAGCGACAGAATCAAAAGCCACGTCGTTACTGTCACAGAAAATTTAATCTTTGTCATTTCAACTAGGCTGATTCTCACTTTCGTTACCCACTATGTGCATATCTTGCAGGATAAGCTTTCCAACCTTGAATACATTGGAATCATTATGATTAGTTAAAGTATATATATATATGTTATTTACTGATTCCTACTTTCTCTAAGCGAGCAATCAGATTAGCCCAAACCTCGGCATGAGATGATCGTTCTATCATTTCTCTAACTGCAGTTGTTATAGCTTTCAGCTTATGTTAGAAATATGGAAAATCCCACTGGACATTCTGTGCGCTATATTTCATTTGAAAAATATCCGAGAAAGGTTCATACAATATATCAGTGGGCTTGCTTCATCTAGGTCACTTGGTAAAGGAAATATTCCAATTTAAAATGCAACAGCCAATAATGGTAACAATACAATTGCAATAATTCAGGTGAAACGGATGTAGGACAAGCTCTGGTCTAGAAAATGAGATTGGCCTATTATTTGTTAAAATCGTCCTCAAGAGACCTTTTGTTAACAGTTGTTGGGGTAATTTTGATCGTCTTTTATTATTGGCAGTGTTGTCATTGTCGTTGGTGTGTTATTACTGTCGTAGTTGTTGTCATTGTAGTCATTGCTATTCCAGGTGTCATACTTTTGTTCATTTACCTGAATGTATTTACTTCATTGTAATACTCAGGAGGAGAGATATACTCACAGGGTCATACCTATTTTTCTCGAACTATCATACATAGTT
>NC_134801.1:48424230-48464230 GCF_046742065.1 Oratosquilla oratoria
GCACCTTACAGGAGGTACAGAGTTGGCAATTTCTATGAAATAAATCAATATATGAGGCAACAACGAACTATCGATAGAATCAAAAGCCACGTCGTTACTGTCACAGAAAATTTAATCTTTGTCATTTCAACTAGGCTGAGTCTCACTTTCGTTACCCACTATGTGCATATCTTTCAGGATAAGCTTTCCAACCTTGAATACATTGGAATCATTATGATTAGTTAAAGTATATATATATATGTTATTTACTGATTCCTACTTTCTCTAAGCGAGCAATCAGATTAGCCCAAACCTCGGCTTGAGTTGCTCGTTCTATCATTTCTCTAACTGCAGCTGTTATAACTTTCAGCTTATGTTAGAAATATGGAAAATCCCACTGGACATTCTGTGTGCTATATTTCATTTGAAAAATATCCGAGAAAGGTTCATACAGTATATCAGTGGGCTTGCTTCACCTAGGTCACTTGGTAAAGGAAATATTCCAATTTAAAATGCAACAGCTAATAATGGTAACAATGCAATTGCAATAATTCAGGTGAAACGGATGTAGGACAGGCTCTGGTCTAGAAAATGAGATTGGCCTGTTATTTGTTAAAATCGTCTTCAGGAGACATTTTGTTAACAGTTTTTGGGGTAATTTTGATCGTCTTTTATTATTGGCAGTGTTGTCATTGTCGTTGGTGTCTTATTACAGTCGTAGTTGTTGTCATTGTAGTCATTGCTATTCCAGGTGCCATACTTTTGTTCATTTACCTGAATGTATTTACTTCATTGTAATACTCAGGGGGAGAGATAAACTCACAGGGTCATACCTATTTTTCTCGAACTAGCATGCATACTTTTGATTTTCTTTAAGATATATAGAGTAAAATATTTCACCAGAAAAATGTGATGGAAATTGGCGCCAAGAAAATCACGAACATGACAACAAAATCTTGTTTATTCGTCGCTCATATATATCCAAACCTTACAAGAGCCACAGGAAGGAATGTTTTCCGTTTTTGCAGCCATAGAGTGTCAATTAGTTCTTCCTAAATTATGTATGAATAAATCAAGTGGACAGTGTCATGGTGACTAGAACATTGGAACTTTGACTAAGAAAGTGCTAATTACTTTGGTATTATTAGGTCTGAGTAAAATGTTTTTTCATCGCTGATAACCAGATCAGGACTGAATGAGAAGTGTGTGGTAAGTGGGGTAAGTATGGGCTCAAGAGAGGCGTGTGTGAATATGAAGATGGGTGTAAGTGAGTAAAGGTCGATTATGTAGACGAGGACCTCAGTAATTGGTGCTCAGAGTGTCTCTGAGGCACCTTCTCTCGAGGGGTTCTTGGCAAGCCACCCTCAATGGTGAGGGTGGCCTAACCCTCACCCGGAGGAGCTTAGGCATATGTTGGAGGGGGATGGTAGGGCGCTGGAGTGGGATGGTAGGGTGCCGGGGTGGGATGATAGGGAGCCGGGGTGGGATGGTAGGGTACCGGGGTGGGATAGTAGGGCGCCGGGGTGGGGTGGTAAGGAGCCGGAGTGGGATGGTAGGGTGCCGGGGCGGGATGGTAGGGCGCAGGAGCGGGATGCTTAGCCTCACCCTCGTAGGAGACTTCGGCTACGTAGCCGCTGTAGTCATCGGCGTCGAAGTTGACTGTTTCAATTCGGCCGTCGGGAAGAGCGACGTGGTAGGAACCCGAGGTGACGACGCCGTCGCTCTTCTGCTCGTGGGCGTAATCGTTGCCGGAGTAGTCTTTGACGGCGTAAGCGAATTCGAAGGGCATACCAGGCTGATTGTAGGTTGGGCGAGGAGGAGGATTGTATCCGTAGACTGGGGCCGAGTCGGGTTGTGGACCGGCCCATGCCACAGCCACGGAGACGGAGAGGAGGACAATCTAAGGGAATCAGATGATCATATAAATTAGGAGGTAAATAGAGAGGAACGACGAGACTCAATCATCTATGTTGCAAATATGACATATCAACACCCAGCTTTAAATACTCTTTGAAAGAGTGATATGACAATCACTCCTCTATATATCCAACATGAATGTCGTACGCAGAGCCTTCCAAATAGCTAGAAGCAATAATTATGTGAACACAATCACATTTGATCATCGACAATTTTGATGTATCTAACCCACGGTCAGCTAGCAATGCCGATGATCTAAGACCTTAAGACATTGAAGGCGATCTTTAACCGAGGTACAGACGTGCTCGGTGTAGACACTAGGCAAACGGCGATGGCTCAAGTGCTACTAACCTTCCACATAATGCTGATGGACTGAAACACTCGGCGATACGAAGTGACGAATAGACGAAGAAGAGCTCCATTTATACGTTGGGACTGCACGAAAGGAGCCTTTCATCAGGACCAGCAGGTGACGTTTGCGTGCGTTCAAGCCTGTGTTCTTGTGTGCGTGTATGTGTGTTGAATTTTGTGTGCGTGCTTGTGTGTCTAGACGTGCGATTTAGAAATCCCTGACCTCATCTCACCTTTCCCAAAAATTAGTAAAACTCTAGCATGTTAACTCTTGTCGTTAATCAGTATTGTACTGCTTATATTTGTGCTTAATCCGCTCATTTAAGAAATCTTTAGGCTGGAAAGAGAAAAATAAATGTTTATCTATGATTACATGGTAGCCGTATATTATACCGCGTGTGAGCAACGATTTGCGTGTCCCCCCCCCTAAAAAAAAAAGAATAGTATAGTGATATATAGGATAACCGTGAGGATTGCAATCACCTTCACTGAAGCTGATGCTACAATTACTACCGTCACCATCACTAATACCATCGCTACCATTACTCATATTTCCATCACAACCACTACCATCATTATCACAAACACTACCACGAATATCACCACCATCACTACACCATCATCATCACCTCCACTGCCACCATCATCATCACCACTACCACTGTCGTCGTATCATCATCATCACAATCATTAACATCATCATCACCACTGATAGTATCACGTCGTTACCGAAGTGCTTTGTTTTGATTTGGCTAAACGGAAGACCCTCTTCTTCCTTTCTCCATCCTTCATCTTGTGTCGGGAGCAATGACGGATACCTCCCTGGTTCATGTGGTGGGCCTGCAAGATGATGGACACTCTTTTTCAAAACCCGTCAACCACCTCACCTCCATCATGAGGTGCTTCCCTGAGGGGCTGACACTCAGTCTTCGAACTAAGTCCTGGTTTTGTCTTTGTCAACTTTTTCTGTATTTATAACACCTTTCCAATCATGTAGAGGTGAGAGCTGGCGAATGCCCCCAATTTATTAAGTGTTAACTCTTGGGATTAACCTTTTGACCCCTCCTACTGTGGCAGGCAAAGTGAAAATCGGCATTGGCATGGGTCGACCATATTTGCAGCCGTCCTTTCGACCCTGATAATGGCGAAGGGCTAACGATTTCTTTTCTTAGTGGTCATGTAAACTTCACCCGTTCTTCTGTCCTCCTGTGGTAGTAGCAAGGCTGGCGATAGGAGCAGAGGTAGTAGAGTAACGTTGAAGAAAGTGATTTTTATGGACCATAATGCTGTAAACAGTGATGATTGTAACCAAAAAATGAAAGACGAGAGAAAAATGGTAACAACGAGAATCTTAATAATTAATGTTTTTCTCTTCTCTTTCTCTATTGTTCTGATTTTTTTTTCATCTATCGAGAAAACGAGTGACAGTCAAATGACTCGCAATTATTCCTCAAACCCGAAGACACGATTTGGCGAAAGGGGGAAATAGAGAGGAAGTATGCTTGTGTATGCACACACACGCGCACACACACACACACACACACACACACACACACACACACACACACACACACACACACACACACACACACACACACACAAACAAACACGCACACACACACACACACACACACACACACACACACACACACACACACACACACACACACACACACAAACACACACACACACGCGCGCGCGCGACAGTCGAAGTGACAGCGAAGATTGGACTCCAGAAAAAAATATAATTTTCGTGGTTCTCAACGAAAGGGAGTACCTGTGTTGTATTAGTGGGGAGGTGAATAAAAAGGAGAAGGGGAGGGATTACTCAGGTAAATGGAAGGTAATGAAGAAGGGGAAGAGCGGGCCCCGTAAGTCAGAATGAATGTTAACAAGAGACGTGCACGTGATAGAGGTGAAGTGGAAGGGGCTAGTAAAAATGTAAAAATTAGAAATATAGATACGAGCAACACAATAGAAGGTGAAGATCATTATTTCTACGAATTTAATGAGGGAGGAGATGACAACCTCCTCCGATTAACATGTCTAGAGGAAAAACTAGCAAAAATAAACGAAAGTTGGGAGGTTAGGGTCAGTCAACTTAGACGGATTACATAAAGAGTTGATAAATTGAAAGAACTAAGGAAGGCGAGCAAAACCTAAAAAAAAAAATAGAAGAATTACAAAGACCGTTAAAAGAGGTAAAGGATGGGAATGAGGAATTAAAGAAAAATTATAAATAGAATAAAGAGTCCATAGCAAACGAGGTACAGGGTTGGAGAAAAGTCCAGGAGAACAACAAATTTAATTTAGAGATATAGTAAAACCACATATAAAAGAACAAACTAAGGACACAGTTATTAAAGTGATGAGAAAGAAGGAGAATATAGTAAGAGACTTAGCGGATAAAAACAAATATATAATTATGTTTGGGATGGAAAAAAGTATAATCCAAATAGGACTACACGAGTAAAAGAGGAGAAGGAAAAAGAAAACAAGATATCAAAAGTAGTTCAAGAAGATGAACAAGAAACAGGGAAAGAAATTGAAGAAATATATAGAGTAGGGAAAGAAAATATAGATAAGACCAGACCAATTGGAGAAAAAGAGAGATGAATAAAGAGGAAGAGGAAAGAAGAACAATAGAAGCCAAGGAAAAAAAAACGAAAACAGAACAGAGTCAGAGAAAGAGAAGTTCTATTGGAGAGTAGTGGATATTAAAGTGAGGAAATGGTTCATAGCAGAGAAAAACAGTAAGTTGTGTCTATGCTGTTCTTTCTTGTGGTTCTTTAAAAAATCACTGGTAACAAGGATCCGTGTGTATTGCAGAGGAAGGCAGCATTGGAGAGACGGTTCGTTTCTCTGTCTTCTATGAATTGGAGGAAGGATGATGATGTTGTGGTATACGTATTTGCCTTAGGCACCATTACTTTACATTTCATTCACTCTCACGGGAACTCTCCAGCTGTCAGGTTCTTGAAATGGAATGGAATTGTAGTGCTGTGGAGGGGCTTCAGACAATGGAGTAAGTCATCATTACCGGTTCCCTACTTCTTCGACAACAAAAATGTCTTATTTGCAAACCCATATTCTAAAAGACTAACAGCCTGCAACACTTTGCAACATGTAGGTAGACACCTAGGGAATGTGTCAGTCAAGCTGTGGCAATGCCGTTCTACAGTATATCGTCGAAACATGTGTTACATATTTTGTGTGTGTGTCTTGTTCACAAGCTTCCATTCCTTACCGAGTAGTGTATTTGTGCTATAGTGAGACATAATTACGTCCTTAACACAAAGTTTTAAGTATGAACAGCGCACCTTACAGGAGGTACAGAGTTGGCAATTTCTATGAAATAAATCAATATATGAGGCAACAACGAACTAGTGACAGAATCAAAAGCCACGTCGTTACTGTCACAGAAAATTTAATCTTTGTCATTTCAACTAGACTGATTCTCACTTTCGTTACCCTCTATGTCCATATCTTTCAGGATATGCTTTCCAACCTTGAATACATTGGAATCATT
Organism: Oratosquilla oratoria; assembly: GCF_046742065.1. Classification (NCBI taxonomy): domain Eukaryota; kingdom Metazoa; phylum Arthropoda; class Malacostraca; order Stomatopoda; family Squillidae; genus Oratosquilla; species Oratosquilla oratoria. The sequence continues at coordinate 48,430,007 of NC_134801.1, forward strand.
ATGATTAGTTAAAGTATATATATATATATATATGTTATTTACTGATTCCTACTTTCTCTAAGAGAGCAATCAGATTAGTCCAAACCTCGGCATGAGTTGCTCGTTCTGTCATTTCTCTAACTGCAGCTGTTATAACTTTCAGCTTATGTTAGAAATATGGAAAATCCCACTGGACATTCTGTGTGCTATATTTCATTTGAAAAATATCCGAGAAAGGTTCATACAATATATCAGCGGGGAACCTTCACCTAGTTCACTTGGCAAACGAAATATTCCAATTAAAAATGCAACAGCCAATAATGGTAACAATCCAATTGCAATAATTCAAGTGAAACGGATATAGGACAGGCTCTGGTCCAGAAAAAGAGATTGGCCTGTTATTTGTTAAAATCGTCTTCAGGAGACCTTTTTGTTAACAGTAGTTTGGGTAATTTTGATCGTCTTTTATTATTGGCAGTGTTGTCATTGTTGTTGGTGTCTTATTACTGTCGTAGTTGTTGTCATTGTAATCATTGTTATTCGAGGTGTCATACTTTTGTTCATTTACCTGAATGTATTTACTTCATTGTAATACTCAGGAGGAGAGATATACTCACAGGGTTATACCTATTTTTCTCGAACTATCATACATACCTTTGAATTTGTTTATGATATATAGAGTAAAATATTTCACCAGAAAAATGTGATGGAAATTGGCGCCAAGAAAATCACGAACATGACAACAAAATCTTGTTTATTCTTCGATCATATATGACCAAACCTTACAAGTGCCACAGGAAGGAATGTTTTCCGTTTTTGTAGCCATAGAGTGTCAATTAGTTCTTCCTAAATTATGTATGAATAAATCAAGTGGACAGTGTCATGGTGACTAGAACATTGGAACCTTGACTGAGAAAGTGCTAATTACTTTGGTATTAGTAGGTCTGAGTAAAATGTTTTTTCATCACTGATAACCAGATCAGGACTGAATGAGAAGTGTGTGGTAAGTAGGGTAAGTATGGGCTCAAGAGAAGCGTGTGTGAATATGAAGATGGGTGTAACTGAGTAAAGGTCGATTATGTAGACGAGGACCTCAGTGATTGGTGCTCAGAGTGTCTCTGAGGCACATTTTCTCGTGGGGTTCTTGGCGCGCCACCCTCAATGGTGAGGGTGGCCTGACCATCACCCGGAGGAGCTTAAGCATATGTTGGTGGGGGATAATAGGGCGCTGGAGTGGGATGGTAGGGTGCCGGGGTGGGATGATAGGGAGCCGGGGTGGGATGGTAGGGTGCCGGGGTGGGATAGTAGGGCGCCGGGGTGGGGTGGTAAGGAGCCGGAGTGGGATGGTAGGGTGCCGGGGCGGGATGGTAGGGCGCAGGAGCGGGATGCTTAGCCTCACCCTCGTAGGAGACTTCGGCTACGTAGCCGCTGTAGTCATCGGCGTCGAAGTTGACTGTTTCAATTCGGCCGTCGGGAAGAGCGACGTGGTAGGAACCCGAGGTGACGACGCCGTCGCTCTTCTGCTCGTGGGCGTAATCGTTGCCGGAGTAGTCTTTGACGGCGTAAGCGAATTCGAAGGGCATACCAGGCTGATTGTAGGTTGGGCGAGGAGGAGGATTGTATCCGTAGACTGGGGGCGAGTCGGGTTGTGGACCGGCCCATGCCACAGCCACGGAGACGGAGAGGAGGACAATCTAAGGGAGTCAGATGGTCAGATAATTTAGTAGGTAAACAGAGAGGAACGATGAGACTAAATCATGTATGTTGCAAATATGAAATGTTAAAACCTAGCTTTAAATACTCTGAGAAAGAATGATATGACAATCCTTCCTTTATATTCAACATGAATGTCGTGCGCGGAGCCTTTCGAATAGCTAGAAGCAATATTTATGTGAACACAACCACATTTGATCATCGACGATTTTGATGTATCCAACACACGGTCAGCCAGCAATGCCGATGATCTAAGACCTTAAGATTTTAAAGGCGATCTTTATCCGAGGTCCAGACGTGGTCGGTATCGACACTAGGCAAACGGCGATAGCTTAAGTGCCACTGACCTTCCACATGCTGCTGATGGATTGAGACACTCGGCGATGCGAACTGACGAATGGACGGTGATGAGTTGCATTTATACGTTGGGCCTGCACGAAAGGAGCCCTTTATCAGGACCAGCAGGTGACGTTTGCGTGCGTTCGAGCCCGTGTTCTTGTGTGCGTGTATGTGTGTTGGATTTTGTGTGCGTGCCTGTGTGTCTGGGCGCGCGATTTGCAAATATCTTACCTCACCTTACCTTTCCCAAAAATTAGTAAAACTCTATCAGGTCAACTCTTGTCATTAATCAGTATTGTACTGCTTACATTTGTGCTTAGTCCGTTTATTTAAGAAATCTTTAAGCTGGAGAGAGAAAAATAAATGTTAATCTATGATTATATGGTAGCTGTATATTATACTGCCTGTTAGGAACCCTCTGTGGGTCCCCCCCTCAAAAAAAAAAAAAAAGTTGGATAGTGATTTATAAGAACACAGTGAGGTTTGCTATCACCTTCACTGAAATTGCTGCTACAATTACTACCGTTACCATCACAATACCATCGCTACCATCATCATCATTACTCTCATTTCCATTAGAACCACTACCACCATCATTACAAGGACCACCACGACTATCACCACCATCACTACACCACCATCACCACCTCCACTGCCACCACCATCATCACCACTACCACTGTCGTTGTATCATCTTCATCACAATCATCTTCGTCATCATCATCGCTGATAGCATCACGTCGTTACCGAAGTGCTTTGTTTTGATTTGGCTGAACGGAAGAACCTCTCCTTCTTTTTTCCACCCTTCCGCTTGTGTCGGGAGCAGTGACGATTATCTCCCAGCTTGATTTGGTGGGGCTGCAAGATGATGGACACTCTTTTTCACACTCCGTGAACCCTCTCACCTCCATCAAGAGCTGCTGCCCTGAGGGGCTGATACTCTGCCTGCAAACTGGGTCCTGACTTGCTCTGTCAACTTCAACTGTATTTCTTACACCTTTTTATCCATGGAGAGCCGACAACTGGCGAATGCCCCCAATTCACTACGTGTTAACTCTCGGGATTATCCTTTTTATCTCTCCAACAGTGTCAGGCAAGATGACTCCGCCGCGAGAAGACCGGCATTGGCATGAGTCGACCTTGTTTGTAGCCTTACTTTTGACCCTGATAATGGTGGAACGGTAACGAGTTTTAGCCATTTTTTCCGTAGTAGTCATTCAAAATTCACCCGTTCTTATGTTCTTCTGTAGTGATAGAAAGGATAGTGATAGGAACAGAAGTAGAAGACTAGCGTTGAAGAAAAAGGATTTCTATGGATCATAAAGATGGATATAGTGGTAATTGTAACCAAAAAATGAATGACGAGGAAAAATTGTGAACACGAGAATCTTGCTTATTAATGATTTTTCTTCATGAAAAACGTGACAAATGCTGTTTTTCCATCTGTCGAGAAATCGAGTGAGAGTCAAATGACTTGTGATAGTTCCTCAAGCCTGTGCATATGAATTGGCGAAAGGGGGAAACAGAAAACAAGGATGCATGTGTATGCACACACACACACACACACACACACACACACACACACACACACACACACACACACACACACACACACACACACACACACACACACACACACACACACACACACACACACACATACAGACACATACACACACACGCACACACACACACACACACACACACACACACACACACACACACACACACACACACACACACACACACACACACACACACACACACAAACACACGCACACATGCACACACACACACACACACACACACACACACACACACACACACACACACACACACACACACACACACACACACACACACACACACACAGATTAGCTCAGAAGGGGATATGGCCTAAGTTGGAACAATACATGAATTTAAATTTATATATGATATTTGGGAGATAATGATGTACAAACAATGGCTTTGCTGCTCTGGATACGCCAACTGTGCTTTGCCGGCTGTGCTCTCGCTTCGCTCGCAGGGGCGCTTCACGCCCCCTTCCCCTGAGCTAGCAAATCTTAGCCCGGCGAAGGCGATGCGTGCTGATTTGTAAATAAAAGGACCAAATATGAAGTGTTAAGATTTTTTATTTGCTTTCGGAGCACGACCTGCCTTGAGGTACCCACCTAATCTTGTATAAAAAAAAAAAAAAAAAAAAAAATCCTTGTGCAACCCGTCACCTTTGTCAGATTTTTTTTTCCGGGTTCTGGGAAGTATTGAGTGAGGTGATGACGTCATTACCAGGAGAACAGGAAGTTAATTTTTAAAGGTATAAGAAACAAGTTGGAACCGCATATGATTTTAAAGTTGGGTATGACATATTGGAGAGTAGGAGACCCAACAAGCGTTATTCTACAATTAGGTAAATATACACACACACACATACACACATACGCACACAAAAAACATGCAAGTACACACACATAGACACACACACACGCACACACACACACGCGCGCGCGCGCGCATACACATGCACACATAGACATATATATACATATATATATATGTATATATATATGTATATACATATATATATATATATATGTATATATATATATATATAAAGAGACTGCAGCATACTTCAAGCTATCCACAATGTCAGCAGCAGCAACATATAGAGGGTCTATTGCACCAAGATCCAGAGATTTTGTATAACAAACACAACGACTGACATAATCGGGCTAGTCGCAAGATATTGTGCTCTTTCGGATTATGCAGTAGGGTGTATTGGCGCACCTCTAGGATAAGTGTAGGAAACCGTTTTAAGATCCTGGAAGAAAAAACCCTTTTGGGAGTTAGTAGGGCGTATGAAATATTCTAACATCAACTCGTTCGAGTCCCATTTGTTACAAGAAGCCTGACAACTGGCGACTGTTCATTTCCTGTCAGCACGTTACATAGAAACAGATCTACACTAATACAACATAGACAACATCCCAAACCTTCCTCCAAGAGAGATCTATGGGAAAACCCGAGGACCTTTACCAGACACTGTGGGGCTGCAAGTTTCAAGTCACTGAAACTGGAGGTAGCAATTATCATTCTGAATTTCATACATGAAAGTGTGTTTGTTTCATAACCTAAATAGTCTAACTATGTGACTATAAGAGGTTTCCCCCATCAGTCTCCATCTTTGTGACTGCGTCACGGGCCGCTCCCCAACCCGATTCTCCCCCATTTTCCCGATAACTTCCTCCTCAGAAGGTACAGAGTTGGCAGTTATTGTGATATCATTTAATGTATGAGGTAACACAACACTTGTGCCAGAATCAGAAGCCACATCATCACTGTTATAGAATTTTTCATCTTCGCTATTTCAACTAGGCTAATTCTCACTTTCGTTACCCACTGTTTACGCATCTTCCAGGGTAAGCTTTCCAACTTTTATTACATTTTACTCATTATCGGTAGTTAAAGTATAAATTTGTTGTTCACTGACCCCCGTTTTCTTCAAGGAAGCAGCTAAATTAGCCCGAACCTCGGCATCAGTTGCTCGTTCCATCATTTCTCTAACAACAGCTGTTATAACTTTCAGCTTACCGTTGGTGACGGCCTGAAAATTTATACCAATGTGAGATTCCTGCCATCTACATGATGTCAAGTAATTAGTCGCGGTGCACAGTGGTTATGGACTACCTAAAAAAGACATCCCTCTCACGTGGATCGGTGTTTGTAGGAAGGGAAGAGAAGTTTGTAGGAAAATAAAAATATAGGCGTGTATAAAAAAGGGCTTTTGCCACTGGGTGCTTTAGGAATATTTGTTAGAATACGTATTTGTCGCGGTTCAAGAGACATGAACAGGGGAATCGGAGTTCGAGGCCTGCATTAGTAATTAGGGGAAATATTTTTTGTGATATTCATTAGCAACATCTCAACCAACAAAGTTAGGAAAGGAGTCGGAGCCTCAGTCGTAGGGACTATCAGACAGATGGAAAGATTTTGGTGGTAGGTAAACTGAAATGAGAAGATGCAGTAGTAAAGTTAGAAATGAAATGGATTTCAATAGCAGAGAAGGCGTATGTAGATGTTTGAGCGCATGGTCGTGTTTTATGACTGCGATGTACTATGTGTGTGTGCCATGCGGAGAGGGCTGCTGCTTCTATGCTAGTATACATACGATATAACATGCAAATAATATAGTAAAATTTACGAGTCATAGCCTGTTCCCAGCCGATGAAACAGGTATTATGAAGTAGCGGAGCCGCTTTGCCGGCGAGACGAAGAAAGGCCATTTGGTCGCACTAAATGAATGGAAGTATCCAGTGAAGACTGATCCTGGCCAGCCGAGTTTCTAATGGGAATACACGAGCGTCCTGGTGACAGTACGAAGTCAAGCCAGTAAGCTTGTTAACTGCATGGAGGCAAGTAGGTAAGTGACGGCGGCCTGCTGGCCTGTCCTCATGCACCTCTCCTGATTGGGTCACGCCTCACACGTGATTGAATCAATCATGCACTGCTTGAGCCGGTAGATTTGTACAAATAGCCTGTAAATTTGCCAATAAAGCATTCTAGATCACGAACGAGCGGGTGGTCTGTGCTAGGTACTCCATAGTCCATTCTAGATCTTACTCACATTGCCCACCATTACACACCAGCTCAGCAGAGGTCAGACGTCATTCTTCGCTCCAGTTTTCTCAACCAGCGCCTATCAATCTTCACCGGCCGGTCGCGGCGGAGGAGATTTCTATCCTATGCTGCTGACCGGTCCGGCACACGCCTGACCTCTTCGTTGATGCTGGCATTTGAACATATGGGTAAATTGAGTTTCAACCCAGGAAAACGTTGCAAGATTAAGGACAGCTTATGGAAGTGACTTTCCACATCCTTGGAACCTAAAATCAAATCATCCAGATACACAAAACGTCCAGTACCCACTATTTCACAAAAAGAATTGAGTTAAGAAGGCGGTGGCATGTTAAAGAAGTATTCTGCAAATCAATGGGGCAACGGAGCCATTCGTAATGACCTGAAGGAGACGAGAAGTTCGTGATCTTATGAGACTTTTCTTTCAAAGGAATCTGCTAAAATTCATCCTTTAGGTCCAAGGTGGTGAACACTGTGTTACCTGTTCCTATGGACTGAAGAAGATCACTCAACACAGGCAAAAATCAATGACCTGGAACTGTGACATCGTTGACACGCCTATAATCCACAACAGGGCAGAATGATCCGTTTTTCTTGTGCACAAGAAGGAGCGGGGAGTTCCACTCAGAACGAGACTCTTGGATAACACCCTCACTCAACAACTTGTCAACTAGACTCTGGGCCACAAGTCTCCAAGAATGAGGCAACCTGTAAGAAGGTATGTAGACTGGATGCACCCCTGGTTTAAAATCAGTGCTATGGACAACACAATCCGTAACTCCCAGTCGTTCCCCAGGTAAGGCCAGAGCTAGACGGTGTGTCATTAACAATTCATTAAGATGGTCTCTTACCTCAGGAAAATCAATGCTACCTACATATGTCGCATACTGACATGCTAAATGAGCTGTGTCACTTGCATATGTAGACGATTGAATAGAAGCTGCTATAATAGGAGGTGAATCCTGGATAGTGTCAAGATCAACAACATAAAAAAAAAACCCAAATGAATACCAGAGGAGTGTGTGACGGGGCGATGTTAAGGTACCGAGTGGCGAAGCAAAATATACAGTATCTTGGATGGTATATCAGCACAAAACAAGGGACGAGCATAATCTAATCATGTTACAATAAAGGAAGGAGCAGATTTAACTCTTAACTCAGGCAGAGGGGCCACAGGCTGACAACAGGCCTTCGAATCATGCCCATGGCATGACACACATTCTCTACAAAAAGCCTTGGCTATCCTTCTTACTTGCACAATGCAATAGCAATTTCTTAAAGTAGACAATAAGGTAGACACACCAGAATTATTTGAAAGATGCTGGAAACAAACGAAAACCTTCACCATGTGAGAAGAATGGAGAATAATAGGATTTTTGTTTTCATAGCAGAATACTTTAAGCGACCCTTGATCCTCAAAATACCATCACTGTAAAAAAAAAAAAAGTCCAACTTCTTTAGTGAACCTCTCTTGTGAAGTTGTTTACCTTGAGCTAAAACCCTGATTTCAAGTGGATAAGCTTCCCTTTGTACACAAAAATAAAACTTATTTTTATCTTTAATTAATTTATTTAAAGATAATTGGCCAAAGCATTTAACAGATTGAGGTTTACATTTATCAATAAATCTTAAAGTTCATGCTGCAATGTTGAGTACTTTAGGAAATTTACTACATCTGGAAATTTAACAAACTTGTGAAAAGGATTCTACTGCTATACAAAATACAGCATTTCATCACAATCTTCCTCCTCTGTAGCACCTTTAAACCATGGTGGACCAAACAACCAAAGATCAGATAACACAAGACCTTCAGCAGATACCCCTCTAGAAATCAGGTCAGCAGAATTAACCTTACCTGGGTAATAATACCAACAATTAGGTATTAATTGTAACCCTATTTATTACAAATCTTTTCCATCTACTAGGATCTCCCTTTATCCAAACAAAAGCAATATTAGAATTAGTCCAAAAATAACAGGCCACATCATCACTAAGACGTAGGACACAACAGACAAATACCAACAGCCGTTCACAGAGTAATGCACCTAGCAATTCTAAATGAGACAAAGAGACCCTCTTAAATGGGGCTACTTTACCCCTACTCATAGAAAACTCACACTGTCCATCTAAAGGAAATCTCATATAGACACAAATACTATATCCTTTTTCAAAAACATCACCAAAGGAATGAAATTCTAAACCCTTCGTGTCATCGGAAAAAAAAATAGGAAAGTAACATCGATGAACCTTCATTGAACTAAGTTCTTTAAAACCCTTAACCCAATCTTGAAATCTCACGTACAACTCCTCTGGTAATACCTGAATTCAAGTCCAAGTCTTCACACATCCTCGAAAAGAATCTTTGCAAACATGACAAATGGGCTGACAAACCCAAGAGAGTCAAAACACCTGGCAATGAGACTAAGAACATTTGAAACTGAAATCCGATACTTACATAATTAAATTTAAAGCAATCTTGAGAAGAAAGCCACTGCATACCTAAATTTTTCACAGATAAAGCCATGCCATCTTCAACCATAATCATATTTGCTTCATTAAACTACAAGCTTCAGCAACATTGTTAGCTCCTAACAGCCAATCATCTACATATAAATCATGATTTAATTCCTATACTTCTTGAGAAGGGTGGTATCTATTCAAATAATGCTTTATGACAGCATTTAACAAAAAAAGGACTACTCTTGTTACCAAAGGGAACACATACAAATTCAATAATGTAAGTAGAACCCTCATTTTGCCACAGAAATGTATGTACTTCTCACTGTTCTCTCTGGACCTTAATTTGGAGAAAGACTTTAGTTATATCTGCTGTTAAAGCTACCATCCATTTCCTGAAACGTAGCAATACTCCAACAAGATCAGGATTTAGAGAAAGTCCACATTCCAAACAGTCATTCAATATCCAATAGCTGAGGGATAAAACGCTGTCCGAACCTTTGTGGAATTACTACTCTCACGTACAACAGGATGGTGAGGTAAATAGTATATAGGATATGGGCTAACAACCTCAGAGGTCGATACCTCTTCAATAATGAAATCCATCTCATACTCTTTAAAAAACTCATCATACTTTTCCCTTAGTTTAGGATTTCTATCAAGTTTTACATTCAAGATTACTAACCTTTTCTTTGCCAGTTTCTCATTATTTTTGTAACTTTTCTTTAGCAACATCAGATTTCCAAGGTAAAGCAAATCCATGCCTACCAGTCTTAAATATTAGAGTGTCAAGAAATTTCTTTGTTACATTACTAGATACAATCATTGGACACAATCTCTTTACTGTAGGAAAGAGGCCAAACGCAGAGTATGGTATCCAATATATTTGACGTTTCGCCCAGCAGGGCATCTTCAGAAATAACATTTCTGAAGAAGCCCTGCTGGGCGAAACGTCAAATATATTGGATCCCATACTCTGCGTTTGGCCTCTTTCCTACAGTGCTGTTGCAGTCGTTGCTGCTTTTACTCACAACATCTTTAATGCAAATACCTACAAATTCCAAATCTCAAAATTATGTAAAGCTGATTCATAAGCATTGTTTATGCATAAAAGCTGTGGATTGACACTATTCAAAAAGGCATTACAGAAACTAGATAAAACCTACCCAAAACTGATTCTTGAGCAACTAAATTTCCAAACTGTACATATTTATTAGGTACCATGAATATCCAATAAGCATTTAGACCTATGAAAACATCAACATTCCCATAGCGATTATTCATGTAATCATCAGCTAACTGTAAAGAAGAAATTTTCCTTATAATTTCATTAAGAACATTAGGGTGGAACAGTGGTGCACAAATGGCAGGTATTTCAGAGGCAGTTAGGGAATGATATACACCCTTATTATCAACCAATGTCAATTCATACACCAAAGATTACCTTTAGAAGCTTTACCATCTCCAAATGAAGAATAGAAATATTTTAATTAAAAACCCATTTAGGCTTAACTTTCTTGATAAATTTATTAGAAACATAAGATCTATCAATAAAGGCAGTAGCTTCACACATACCCTTTAAACTCCAAACTTTAACCTTTGCCGTCTGCAACACACTACATGTTAGTGAGGAAATATCATTTACATTAGACGTAGGCCCAGGCCCACAATGATTTACATCAACATGAGTTACATTTCCATCATTATTTGCACAAGGTTTTGTGGTATTAGTGGCACTACTTAGACCTACACCAAAATTCCTAGTATTAACATAAGGATTACCTCAACTACTATGACTCATAAGGATGACCTTGGCTGCCATTATTCATACTAGTCTTACTGCCAGTGCAATACAAAATATAAAGTCTTCCTCTACATTTCACAGTTTGCTTTTCAACCCTTTGACAGGTGATTCTTCCCCAAACATCTGAAGCACAATTTAACAGATCGAATAGCCTCTTCCCGATCAGCTAATGAAAGCTTCAAAATGCCATAACAATTCTCACTTTGATGACTCTTATCACAAGAATTACACTTATGACTCTGTACATTGCCCTAGGAAGAAGAATGAAGGGCTGAGGCTGAACTATGAAATTTATGCATACTTGAATAGAATCACCAGTGACGGTGTAGTCAATCAAATAATTCCGACTGTCGTCCCCGGATTCGAATTGAAGGTTGAAGAATTTTAGACAACCGATAGCCTAGTGGTAGAGTGCCGGCATCGTAAAACACGCGAGCCTTGGTTCGAATCCGGGGACGACAGTCGGAATTATTTGGTTATGCATACCTCTTTTTTTCAAAATCAATACTACAATCAACCTTTCCTGGACCTGCACTGATATCCTTGAAAGTATCTGATCATTAACGGCGCTCTATTTCCTTCTGTAAAAAATTCAATATCAAAAAGAGATAACTTTCATGTCCAGAAACTCCCCTTGACCACTCCAAATGTATGCCATGAGGCAAATGAGATAGAATTATAGGTGTCATAAATACCCCATACTGATCACCATTCACCCCTAAAGCCTCTAGACTACGTACATGAGTTCAAAAATCATCTTGGAATTTCCATAATAAAGTTATATAATACATGGAATTTGGAGACTTAGCAGGCATTGGAACACTTAGCAAAGCCTGAATGTGAGAAAATATAGTACGTTCAGGTCTGCCAAAACGATCCCTTAACATTTTACAGGCAACAGGATAATTGGCACTAGTCTGGGATAATCCCTGTAATAATGTCCTTGCTTCTCCCTCTAACAGAGACTGTAAATAACAGAATTTACTTATAGTAGAAATATCAGTGTCGTCTACTGAGGCAACAAACCTGTCCCAGAACGACTGTCATTCAGTTAAAGCACCACCAAATTTGGGCAACTCCTATTTCATCAACTTAACATTAATGCCTACGTTCCGTGAATTCACAGAGTTGCTCTCACTAGACCTAGGCCTAGATTTCTCATCCTCCTTCCATAAGTTTGTTAATCTTTGGGTAGCCTGTATTCTAGGAGCTCTTAATTCACGACGAAAATTATCTGCACATTCAATGTCTTTTTCTAAAGCCTTAGAATCTCCGATTTCTAACTTTAGATTAGACTGTACGTCATCCAAAGTGGCGAGACGTCGATCTAATTCATCTATGGCGTCTTGCAACTCCACCTTGGTCAGTGTCGTTCCATTCAGTAGTAGTGGTAGCAGTAGTAGCAGTAGTAGTAGTAATAGTAGTAGTAGTAGTAGTAGTAGTAGGATTAGTAGTAGTAGCAGTAGTAGTAGCAGTAATAGTAGTAGTAGTAGTAGTAGTAGTAGTAGTAGTAGTAGTAGTAGTAGTAGTAGTAGTAGTAGAAGTAGTAGTAGTAGTAGTAGTAGTGGTGGCGGTGGTGGTGGTAGGGTGATTGCCTTGGCTTCGGCACCCCTGCTCCGTTTTGAGTTTCGCTTCGTTTAATTTCGGACTTTGGTTGCTCCGTATTTCCAGATGTTATATATTGTTTGTCAGTTCGCTTCCAGGTTTTCTGCTTTAGCATCGAACATTAATAGTTTCTTGAGGATCTCGTCTTTGTTTTCCTGGTAGGATTGTTGGAGCAGTTTGTTTCATGTTTTGATCGATGATAGCCCGTTGCACTCTAGTAAGAAATGCTCGAGGTCTTCTTCGCTATGCCCGCATAGGGGACAGATTGTGCCTTGGTTTTGTGTGTCGGTTTCTCCAATCTAGTTTCAGTGTGTTTTGTCCTGGCGCGAAATAGAATGGCAGAGTATAAATGGTTTTCATAATTTTTTTCTTCCGTTTTTATTTCTGGTTGTAATCGCCTGTAGTGCGAGAAGGAGGGTTTACTTGCCAGTTCGGCCTTCCATATGTGTGTGTCAATATCGTTTATCCTGACTTTGATATTTTCATCGTTTTGAGACCCTCTAGGTTGAAGATTAGCTTTTGCCAGTACGATCAAAGTTACTTGGCCCAGTAATTTCCTCGTCTTTCAGGTCTTGAAAAATGAGCTTGACTAGCTTCTTCCTTCCATCTCCAATGATGTGTCTGGCGTATGAGAGCTTGTTTTGCTGGGGAAGATCCGATCTCTGCTCTCAGGGCTACTGCTGGTGTGTAGTGTGGTGCTCTGAATATTATTTTGTATATTTTGTTCTCTATTGTCTGGAGTCTATTGGGCGATCGTGTTACCCATCCATGGCCTACAGCTCGGCTCTTCCTCATTTTTTCCTTTCTTCATTCTATTTTATCACAAAGAAGTTGGGATTTTGAAAATATCCACAGGAATCCCGGGGATCTATGGGCACCATTTTACGGTCCACTCACGAAGATTGGTGAGGGAACGAAACAGCAAAATGAGCCTTAACACTCAGGAAAATATGGAGGGTAGAAAATGCCGCAAAGTTCCATTTCGTCTCTTTTACTATTTCTGACGTGAAGTTACAGCCAGAAAATGTGATTATTGGTAAATAAGTACCGCAAAAAAATGCATGAAACAAATAATATTCTTATACCAGCAAACATTTGGTATTATTAAACGAAAATAGTACACTCTATATTCAAATGAGAAAATATACAAAACACAAGAACCCTGTCATCAGGTTAATTCAAATGAATCATATTGTTATACAGATCTAACAGTATTGTCAATGTGTGATGCACCAGGGTGCTGCAAATAGTCATTACCTCTTTTTTTCTGGCACAAAAGGCGCGAACTCCAATGGATATCATCTTTTTTTAGATTCATCATGCACAATTAGCTAAGGCGATAAAAACCTGTACAACGACAGAAGTCTGAGTTAATATTTGACAAAGAAACATGATGATACTTAAAATACAGTGAAAAAATGCACCAGAAAAATAAGTTACTAATTTTTTTTTGTGTTTTTATACGTGACTTTGTAACCTCTTTTTGATTTTCATCAATAAACACCTGTTCTAGCGTTTTTAGTGTTATTGACTTCTATTTAGAAAAAGAACCAGGCGTCTATAACTCCAGACATATTCAAAACATATGGATGAGGACCAGAGATATTTCTTGAAGCCTATTCAGCCGCCGGCGCGTGAAAACGTTAATATTGCCACCTGCCACCGTGGGACATTACGAAAATGCTTTCACTTAGCAAAAGGCTTGCAATGATCATTTGTATGTTTGCGCCGAATTTGGTCCTTACAAAAAAAAAAAAAAAAAAAAAAAAAAATGCACAATCACTTCACTTAGCTACTAGACTATAATGCTAAATCTTATTTCCTGATGATTACTAGTACATAATACTGACTTATACTTTTTTTTTTATTATATTGTCTTTATTTGTTAACAGTAAGTCCAAGGTATTCTCTCCCTCGTAGGCTCAGTAATAAATTGCTTTAAGAAATTATCTTGTAGCACATATAAAAAAGAAAAGAAAAGAAGAAGAAGAAGAAGAAGAAGAAGAAGAAGAAGAAGAAGACAAATAAAAAAGTATTCCTAATCTCCTACTAAATTATCCCAGTGAATGTTCTTATAGTTAAAGTCTTCCATGATGACAGCGCTTTCTTATTGCGACACCCTCCAAGTTTATAGTAACAAAGGTTGTCTCTTCTATACTCAAGTGAAGTCCGGTGGACTGGGAGGTGGGACGGCTCGTCCACAGGAATATGGACATCTCGTCCAATGACTTTTTTTTTTAAGAATAATAAACATAATTTGCAGAACAATTAAACTTTATTTACATATTTATATATACAGAATACAGGTGTGATTATTTCTTTTTTATCATAGTTGGAGCTATTCTAGGGTGTTAAAATAAGCATGTCCATAACATTTATAAACACATCTATTACTTACCAGAATGTATCATCTAAAGCAAATTTTAATGAAATAACATGAAATATCATTAAAAAAAGGTAATAAAATAATTGTCTAAAAGTTTTTTGAAATCTTGTCCGTGGACGAGTTGACCACCCATGGTGGTGTCTGTGGACGGGTTGTCCTGCTTTGCGGTTTTGTGGACGGGTTGTCCGTGGGCGGGGTGTCCGTGGACGAGTTGTCCTACAATCGTGTATATATGTGTGTAGATGTGTATGTACCATACTACCATGTAACAAAAATAAATAAATTAAAATCATTTTTTCCTTAAGGGAGAGCAACTCCCCATAAGCTTTGCTTCTCGCTCTCCCTTTTCAACTACCAATTTTGTAAAAAAAAAATGTATATATGTATGTCTAATTGTATTTAATATTGTTGAATAAACCTATAATAATAAAATAATAATAATATAAAGAACCTCAATAATAAGTTTTTCCTTCCAGCCTATTACCTCCTCCCAAATCGAGTTATTAATAAGTTGGTGTGAGGTAGTCTATGTCCCTCTATCTCGAGTTCTAGACTGAAATGTCTATCCATTATACTGACCCAGGATTCAGTCATAGCCATTATATCAAATACTTCCACACAAGCTTTACATTACAACTAATCTATTTTATTCATAATGTTTCTGCTGTTCGTATAGCAAACATTGAGATTATTCTGACTTCCTCTGTTTATGTGAATTTTTTCACGGTCCCTGTCTAAGATGTTGGATATGATTGGTATAGGTTACCATAGATGAAGATGCTACTGAATCTACCATAAATTCTATCTGGCACCATATATCACTTGACTTTATTATGCGGCAAATACAACACCTAATGCCACTATGAAGGAGACACAAAGAGCAAAATGCCTTTGGCATTTATGACTACTACCCGAACTTTGAAAATGGTAAGAGTGTATTGATTCTATCAAAAGGGGTGTCGAGACTACTCTGCTTCCCCATAATTCATTCATTCAGTATATCTTGATATTTAAGTACTCAAACTTTGGTGATAGTTCGTGTGAGCATGATATATATATATATATATATATATATATATATATATATATATATATATTTGTGTGTGTGTGTGTGTGTGTGTGTGTGTGTGTGTGTGTGTGTGTGTGTGTGTGTGTATGTGTGTGTGTATGTGTGTGTGTGTGTGTGTGTGTGTGTGTGTGTGTGTGTGTGTGTGTGTGTGTGTGTGTGTGTGTGTGTGTGTGTGTGTGTGTGTGCCCGTGAGGAAGAGGAAGGAAAGGAAAGAAAATGCAAATTTAATGTAAAATAGTGAGCACACCCAACCGCACTCAGGCACCCAGTCACTTCCGAGGTGCTTGTGTACAACATATATATGTACCATGCCACCTCGTTCAGCACACTCCAGTCGCTTGCCTCGCTTGCAATATGTTTAAGGTAGGTGCGCGCCGAGCTCGGCTCAAGTTTCCCTTCCTGCCTGGCCTGGGTTGTTTATTGATTTATTTTTGTGACTTCTTTAATGAAATGGAAGATAGTGTAAACATTCAATCCGTCTTGGTTCGTTCACCTCACACAGAATTACTCGAATCGTTGTGATTTTGTCTCTAAACTAAGGATATAACCTTGGATAAAATTGGACAAATTCAGGTTTAAGAGGAAAATAGGCAAGACCTGGTTTACAAACAGAGTGGTTAACGAATGAAATAGACTTAGTAACCATGTCGTAAGAGCTGAAACAATTGGTTATTTTAAGAGAAGATAAGATAACTTTATGGATAGGAATGATCAATGGTAATGAACATGGATGTGCCTAGTGTGGACCTTACGATTTGCATTTTCAACCCCATCACTTTCAGTTCCCGTGTCTCTCCGTAATTACTAGTTTAATTCTTTTTGCTGTTTTTTTTTTATTGTTTTGTATTTCTTCTTTCACTTTCAATTTCTGCCCATCACTTTTCTTAAGTTAGTATGACTTTCACAAGTTCTTTCTGTAGAAGCTAATAATGTTTTTTGATGGGGTGAATTAAATGTATGTATGATTTTCTATTTTTTTCCTAATTTTATACACTTGGTTTGTCAATTTACACCATGAGACTACCGCCTGGGATCCTCAATCCACTAACTAAGTCACATCTGTTCCGACGTCACTAATTTATCCATCCAATGATCTTTACTTTTACAAATAAGTGCCTCCCTCAAGGGCGTGACTTCTCTCCCATGTACCAATAATTTTTTCTCCTCCTCCACCCTTCTTCAACCAGAAAGACTGTTAAAACGTCTTAAGCACTAATGCTTACACAAGTAATCTCGACATCGAAGCGGAATGGCTTAGTTTACATATTGTCACATCAGCATTAAAATATGTTCCCTAGTGGTTGTTTATAAAATTTAGACGGTGAGCGAGATTATGCAACTCCTTCGCTGCTTATGTTTTCAAAACATCCTACACATAAGATATAATTCTCAGCACCTATCCCTCTATCTACCTTATTTGTCTAGCTTTATCTACCAGTCTCTTACAGCATTCTCCTTCATTCTTGTTCTTATGTAGAATTAGATGCCCCTTTGCTGAAAAATGGAAACGCCCTGGCGTTATCGTGCAAGGTGCATAACTTGAATGGTGCGGTTGCGATGAAATGGCTAAGATATGTTTTTTTCAGGTTGTCTTGCTCACGATCTTGGTGGGCGTAGCACCCACCTCCGCCCATCCCGACAAGCCCCCGTCCTACGAGCCCCCGTCCTACGAGCCCCCGTCCTACGAGCCCCCAGCACCGGGGATGCCTTTCGAATTCGCCTACGCGGTCAAGGACAAAGACTCCGGCATCGACTTCGGCCACGAGGAGAAGAGCGACGGTGACGTCACATCAGGCTCCTACCACGTCGCTCTCCCCGACGGCCGAATTCAGACGGTTTCCTTTAACGCTGACGACGACAAAGGTTACGTGGCTGAAGTTACATACAAGGGCGAGGCCACCTACCCTGCCTATCCACCGCCGTCCCCGCCTCCGCCGTACTACCCACCGCCCACACCAGAGCCATACAAGCCGCCTACGTCCTACCACCCACCTTCCACCCCTGAGCCATACAAGCCACCCACCTCCTACCACCCATCTCCCACACCAGAGCCATACAAGCCGCCCACGTCCTACCACCCACCGCCCACGTCCTACCACCCACCGCCCACACCTGAGCCATACAAGCCACCCACGTCCTACCACCCACCGCCCACACCAGAGCCATACAAGCCGCCCACGTCCTACCACCCACCTTCCACACCTGAGCCATACAAGCCACCCACGTCCTACCACCCACCGCCCACACCAGAGCCATACAAGCCACCCACGTCCTACCACCCACCTTCCACACCTGAGCCATACAAGCCACCCACCTCCTACCACCCACCTTCTACACCTGAGCCATACAAGCCACCCACCTCCTACCACCCACCGCCCACACCTGAGCCATACAAGCCACCCACCTCCTACCACCCACCGCCCACACCAGAGCCATACAAGCCGCCCACGTCCTACCACCCACCTTCCACCCCTGAGCCATACAAGCCACCCACCTCCTACCACCCACCTTCCACCCCTGAACCATACAAGCCACCCACGTCCTACCACCCACCTTCCACACCTGAGCCATACAAGCCACCCACCTCCTACCACCCACCTTCCACCCCTGAGCCATACAAGCCACCCACCTCCTACCACCCACCTTCCACCCCTGAGCCATACAAGCCACCCAACGCCTACCACCCACCGCCCACACCAGAACCATACAAGCCACCCACCTCCTACCACCCACCCTCCACCCCTGAGCCATACAAGCCACCCACCGCCTACCACCCACCGCCCACACCGGAACCATACAAGCCACCCACCGCCTACCATCCACCGCCCACACCAGAACCATACAAGCCACCCACGTCCTACCACCCACCTTCCACCCCTGAGCCATACAAGCCACCCACGTCCTACCACCCACCTTCCACCCCTGAGCCATACAAGCCACCCACCTCCTACCACCCACCTTCCACACCAGAGCCATACAAGCCACCAACCTCCTACCACCCACCGCCCACACCAGAGCCATACAAGCCACCCACGTCCTATCACCCACCGCCCACACCTGAGCCATACGAGCCACCCGCGTCCTACTACCTACCACCTAAACCTGACTCATACAAGCCACCCATGTCCTACCACCCACCGCCCACGCCAGAGTACAAGCCACCCACCTCCTACCACCCACCGCCCACACCTGAGCCATACCATCCACCTGCGTCCTACAACCCACCATCTACACCCTCCCCCTACCACCCACCACTCTACTACCCAACAGCACATAGTTAAGTTTATGAAGTAAAGATCAAATCGACCACTTCCAGAAGACGGTGAAGACTTCTTGCAAGAAAGTTTCCTGTTCCTCAAACACTCATGTAAACACAAAAGGCTTTGTCATCTATACCATCTTCACGTATTCTTCATCACACAAAGGCACTCTCCCATACCCCAAGCCATACCCATGTCCAATGTCCATACCCATATCCTTACCCATACCCACATTCGCACCCAAGTTAATCCATCGTGAGTCACCCTTGACATGATGGGAATATCAAGGCTCTGTCTACCGCGCATTGTTGACGACTCAAGTTTCCTTCAAGGCCCACATTGAAAGTCATAAGGATCCACATGTTATGGGGCTTTCTCTACTCAGCTTAAAACTAAATTTTGGGACAAGAAAATAAGTTGATCAACTTTATTTTGCCAACATTCTGTTTTAATGAAAACTTATAAAAATACTGATATGAAATGAGTTCGGTTGAGTTACCCAAATCGGTAAAAAGGAAGAGCATTGATATAATACACACAAGGGACTGTTTCAGCACTTTCAAGTGCACACATTTGTTAGCTGTGTCTCTGTTCCGTTATTCCCCTTTGCTTGTGAGACATGATGTTCTCAGGCTTTGTTATAATACACAATTGGTATACAATAAACTAGTCTCGTTAATTCATGTTGTTTAGAGTTTATATCTTTTCTAGAATATCCTTGACTTTAGCAACAATAAAGGTATGTATATATATATATATATATCTATATATATATATATATATATAGATATATATATTTCTATATAAACATATATATACATATACACACACACACACACACACACACACACATAATATATATATATATATATATATATATATATATATATATATTTACACATAAAAACAGTATATATATATATATATATATATATATATATGTATTCAACCACAATTCACTTTTAATTCCATGCCATCGCTGTCGAGACTGACGAGAAGCTCGAAGGAAGCACATATGTGGAAATTGAAACGTGGTCGGTCAGAGGACTCGAACTCAGCTCGGACGTGACAAAGTGTAAGTGACTTAGCCCATTGCGCTATAAAGAGATGGGCTAAGTCATTGACACTTTATCCCGTCCGAGCTGAGCTCGAGTCCTCGGTCCGACCACGTTTCAATTTCCACATAATATGCTTCATTCGAGCTTCTCGTCAGTCTCGACTGTGATGGCATGGAACTAAAAGTGAATTGTGGTTGAAAAGATGTTATTGTGTTCACTGGGAACCATTGAGTGTGTGTGTGTGTGTGTGTGTGTGTGTGTGTGTGTGTGTGTGTGTGTGTGTGTGTGTGTGTGTGTGTGTGTGTGTGTGTGTGTGTGTGTGTGTGTGTGTGTGTGTGTGTGTGTGTGTATGTGTGTGTATGTGTGTGTGTGTGTGTGTGTGTGTGTGTGTGTGTGTGTGTGTGTGTGTGTGTGTGTGTGTGTGTGTGTGTGTGTGTGTGTGTATGTGTGCATGTGTGTGTGTTTGTGACTATTATGAAGAATGCTCTGTTCTTGTCTGAGAGGTAGTTAAACTGATATAGTATTTACAAAACGGATGATCTAATAAAGTGCACAGGAAGAGGACTGATTGTTCTTAAAAGACGATTGCTTCTTTATCTGTTGCCCCATTTAATGGTGGTGAGAAGCCTACGAAAGGAGGCGCTGAGTACCTGCGGCCGAAGCTGTCACCTTTACCATATGCGTGTCATGGGTGACAACAAAAGAACCACAGATAATTGTAGTATGTATTACACTAGAAAAATATAAGAGAGTATTTACACGTTGACGATTAATACCAGACTGCTAAAGCCACGCCACCAAACTCAGACTTGGCGGAAAAAATCACAGAAATACGCTTGGGATGAACGCTTGGTTCTCACATTTGATAATACATTGGACATAAAGGCACCCACTACACTCACATGTGCCTCCCCCAAGTAGACTCAAGTCGCGAAAGAGCTTTGCCACCGTGGAGGAGATACCACCTGGTATGTTGCCAAACAATTACAGAATACAACAGTGGAAGGAGTCTGACAGCACAAGTCTCCCTAACAGTACAGTGCAAGGACCCAGTGAAGAGCTCTCAGATGGGGCACTGCTACCAAGACGCGAATGGTCCACACTAAATGGAGCAAGATCCAGAGTCGCCAGAACTGATGACAATCTGGTTAAATGGGGCCTCAAACCGACCCATCCTGCGAGTGCGGAGAAACTGAACAGAACATTGACCATGTCCTAAGCTCGTGCCCGCTTTCAACCAATTTAGACAACATTGACCTGGTCAAAATTAACCAAAGAACACTTGAATGGCTGTCTGTCTGGCGTGATAAGCTATGATGAGTGTATTATGATAAATTAATAATACAATTAATGGGGAAAACATACAATTCCCAAATGAGCAATACGTAAGTACGCACATGTAAATATGCAGACATAATACACAACACAAGGAACGGTACTATCATATGCGCTTTGGGGACTGTTGGAGCAAGTAATAGACATTCACTGCTGGGAATCGGAGAAAAGAACTCGTTTTATGATCGTTATGAATCTAAGTGCTAAACTGGTTTGGGTTTCATTACCAGTGGATACCGTGTTGACCTCATTAGTAGGTGGTTTTGAGTTTGATTCATGGGACCCGCTACGAGTTACGAGTTATGCGCCTTGGTTTCCAAGAGCCCTGGCCAGGCGGGTAGGCGACCCAATATCGGGCTAAAAAAAAAAAAAAAAAAAAAAAAAAAATCACTATGTGGGAGTTTGGTGATGGTCTGGTATTTACCTCTTTGCATCAACTTTATTATATTTTGTAAAATATTTTCATGGAATTGTATCAACATTTCACGTACTTAAGAATTTATTAATCATCCTTTATATTTAATTATTGCAATGGTTGTCGAGAGGCTTCTTATCTTTACGGAAATATAAAGAATGGACAGAAAGAGAATAGAAATGTCATGACAGCCACTAGCACATATTTTGATAGAAGTATGACAATCATCACACATAACATAAAGGAAATTAACACTTCTGTAGGTATAAACACATTAACCGTAGGAGACTGCGCAAACTACCGAGATTTGAGCAGAAAATACCGTGGGTAGGCATGTAACATATGACTGTTACCTGTGCTAGGTGACATAGGGAGAGAGTGATTAGCAGTTTCGTTTGCATAATTTATTCTAGTGAAGGTACGTGTGTCAGGTGTAGACGTGGCGTGGTTCCCAAAGTGGGGGACCGACCGCGAAATGACGCGTAACAATTTGAGTACAGAGAAGAACTAACTGGCTTGTCCGCTTGCGGCAGACAGTATATATACGAGGGACTGACCCGATGCCATAACCTAACTTGATCTAACACAGTGACCCTTTCTGGCCTTTCTGACCATTGTCAATACCAGCGTCAGGTCCTAGTACCATCCAAGTCCCAACCGCATAACTATGGGGTATGCTTGTGGGGTACAGGTACACCACAGGGAACACAACTACTAGACAGGCGATGTTCTCTTTGAGTGCGAGTATCAGATTTAAAGAACATGATCAGTTTAGTATGTCTTAAATTCCTTGACAGTCTACTTCATATATATTTACTTATAGGTATTTGCATCACTACACGTATGCACATTATGTGTGCTATCTTTGATATATACATATTCATATGTTCACTTTATAAATGAAAATATAAGGTTAATGGTCATGACACAAATTGTCATATATTTAGAATTTATATAGACAAGTATGGGGAGGCCAGGGAAGGAAAAGACGGGACTTTTAAATTGCCTTTACTAGGATTGTAATACTTCATTTAACTTGTTATGACTTATATCTTTCTCAAGACATTAAGTCGATACCGGGTGAATTAAGTTCTACAATCCTATTAGAGGCACATTCAAAGACCCATGTTTCCCTTCCCTCACCTTTCCATTGTCATATATTCATTCTATTATTTCACATGAAGAAAGAAACTCATGAAGTATTTTTTTTTTTTGTCCCTGAACATCATTCTGACCTGATTAATGTATCAGCCACTAATTCCCTTAATCCCTCCTCAAACAACTGGTTCACCTCACACTTTTCTTCATTTCTAAACATCTTTAGTTCCCCTGTCTATTCTTCATAGTTTCATACACTAGATACACCTTGAATATCTGAAATACTACAACTAATACCTGTAAAAGTATGTCTATTTTATTATAATTATCGAATTCCTCAAGGATATATGTTGTATCCTCGTCGGTAGGATAACCCAGAATCAAACTCTCGGAATGTATATCTGTTTCTATTAACCAAGAGAGTATAGTTAAGGGAGTGACTGATTGTCAGCACTCTGTGAAACTGCCTGTGCTCGGCCCAGCTTTGGCGTCTCAGGTCAAAGTGTTGAGCTAGTATATGTAACTATATAGGTGCCAGGCTTCTATCCATATCATATTTGTATACACTATATCATTGTCTAGACTCTGGGTGCAAATTACACTTTGTTAATAAAGGTGTATGGTTGTGTTAGGTGTTAAGTAATATTAGGCATCTGCCTTGATCATGTGTCCACCATGAACTCACTGTATGATAAGAGGCTTTTCTCGTGCCTGAACACGTGAGGTAGGTGTGAATCATGGAAATGTGTGCATGTTTTCTTATGTGGTTACATATGTGAAAAACATTAACTAGTTTGCATGATGCTGATAAGAAACGCTTTTTACACACCTTGAAGAGTCCAGTGCTCCAGTCGAAACATTTTGTACTGACGAACGCCCAAGTCATTCTATTCATCTCGAAGGATTCTCTGGCCCATAAAAGGTTAAGAAGCTATTTTGACCCTCTCAAGGCTACCTCCAAACAAGAAATTTAAATATTACATTATGCCTAACACTAAAGACTTTTTTTTTTTTTTTAAGAAACTTTGTCCTCTCACAGGTGTAACAAAAAACAATACGTAATTTATCGTGTCATTTTTCAGATGTTTTACTCAGCTGAGGTAACGTCACTTCAGTGTCCATTTCTTCACAATTAGTTTCAGCAGCATAACTGGTTTGCTCTATCTTCCTTTTGTTCTTGTGGTATTCCTTGACTCCTCACTTTCTCCAACTTCCATACAATAAATGTGTATGGGTGTTTTTGGAAAAATATAAGAGAGAACACCTACACTCTAAAATTAAGTCGAGTGTAAAAAAAAATCAAATATGGAGAGAGAGTGACAAAGCGGAAAAAGGAAGAAAAGAAGTAAATTTGGAAACTCAGTCGTGAAAGTGGACAAGCTCATTGGCAATTGGCTTCCAATCCCTTTCAGGCTGTGTTTTCTGTGCATTATATAAGTACGCCTTTACTTTTGATTCGCATACTCGAGTCGTCCTTTTCGCCTGCAACATGTCTTTGAAAGTGAGTGTACACGGCTCCAAGTTTCTCTCCACTCATTGACGTAATACGAATGTACTTAGATCATAGTGTTTTTACATCTCCCTAGATGCAAAAGAGCTGGTTCTATCTTTTGTAGTAAGAGAGGAAGGGTGTTCCTGCCAAACGAATCACATGGCGGCATCATGATAGGTACAGTATGTAAGATAACCATTGACTGATTAAGATATGTTCTATTTTTTCAGGTCGTACTACTCACGATGTTGGTGTGTGTAGCATCCACTACCAGCCATCCCTCAGGAGGATATTCACCAATGCCCTTCGAGTTTGCATACGCCGTCAAAGATGTGTACTCCGGCAACGACTACGCCCACGAACAGAAGAGTGACGGCGTCCTCACCTCGGGTTCCTATCGCGTCACTCTTCCCGATGGTCGAACTGAGATCGTCACCTTCGACGCCGACGACGCCAACGGTTACGTGGCCGATGTCAACTACGAGGGAGAGGCCTCTAATCCCGTCTACTCTCCATCCTCGCCATACCACCTACCCGTGTCCTTCTACTCACCACCCTGATCACTTGTTTAGCGCCTCAATTTTTTCTTCTTGAACATCTTTTCTGACAAATATACACCATCATAATCATGAAACATTAATATTTTTCTTAATATTTTCCAAATCGTTGACAAAGTAACTCGAAAGAATATAGGTTTTGAATGAAGCGACATAAGTCCTTCCATATTTTCTGACAAAGTGTATCTTTTCAAGAATATCCTTGACTTTAACAACCGTAAAGGCATGTATATATATATATATATATACATATATATATATATATATATGTGTGTGTGTGTGTGTGTGTATGTGTGTGTGTGTGTGTGTGTGTGTGTGTGTGTGTGTGTGTGTGTGTGTGTGTGTGTGTGTGTGTTAGTGTCTATTATGGAGAAAGGTGGAGGTGAGCCAGTTGTTGTTTGCTGACGACACTGCGTTTGTGGCAGGATTAGAGGAAGGACCGAAATTGGGAAGCTATGCGGTAGGGGAAAGTTGAAAGTAAATGTAGGTGAAAGCAAAGTGATGAGATGTACAAGGGTAGAGGGCGACAGTTAAAAGTAATTCTAAAAGGAGAGAGGCTGGAGAAACAGGATATTTTTAGGTATTTGCGGTCACGTGTGGCTGGAAAGGGAGAAGTAGAGGTGATGGCAAATTGTTGATTGAGAGAAGCAAGTAAATACCTTGGGGATTAAAAAGTGTTATTAGGGAATGGAATAAAGAGGAGGTTGTATGAAGGGGTGATTATGCCAACGCATTGTATGAAGCAGAGACTTGGAGTTTAAGGGAGATAGAGAAGAAAGTTCTAAATGTATTTGCGATGAAATGTTTGAGAAGTACGGTAGGGGTTAATAGGTTGGATTGAGTGAGAATCGAGGAGATGAGGAGGAGAACTGGAGTGGAACAGAAGGTGGCAGATTGGACTAATGAAAGAAAATTGGGATGGTTAGGATACATGGAAAGAATAAGTAATGAAAGATTAATAAAAGAGGTGTGGAAAGCAGATATGAATGGAGTGAACTTGAGGGAACGACCGAGGATGAGATGGATGGATGGGGTGAAAAAGGCGTTGAGCAAGAGGGAAATGTCTGTTGAGCAAGGAAGGGAAGAGGCAGGAGATAATAATGAGTGTAGAATGACTGGGCATGTATGATGCTGTTATGTAAAGAAGGGAGGAATGGGTGTCGGGGTAAGGTGTGTTAATATGCGAATGATATTTTGACCCAGCCCAAGGGATTTCTCCTCATCTTCTCTTTTTCTGCATGAGGGGGCGGAGAGGGTGGGTCGTCGACTAAATAAAGCGGCCCTGCTGAGGATATACTGTGTCTTGCTACATTGCCTCTAACCCAGGGCAGTTAGTGGATGCAAGGGTGATCTGTCATTAATGAGGAGCTGAGATAGGAGAGATGGAGGGGAATGAAATGGGTGGGAATGGGTACGTGTCTCTAACTTGGCTACCTCCTTTGTGAGGGGAAAATAGGTAGACTATTATGGAGAATGCTCTATTCTTGTCTGAGAGGTAGATAAATGTATATAATATTTACAAACCGGATGATGTAATGAAATGCACAGGAAGAGGACTAATTGTTAATAAAAGGTGATAGCTTCTTTATCTGTTGCCCCGTTTAATGGTGGTGAGGAGCCTACGACAGGAGGCACTAAATACCTGCGGACGAAGCTGTCACCTTTGCCATGAGAGCTTTGGGGAGAGTTGGGGACAGGTAACAAACATTCATTGCTGAGAATCGGACAAGAATGTTCGTTTTATGATTGTTATGAGTCTATGTGCTCTCTGATTTGGGTTTCATTACCAGTGAATACAGTGTCGAACTCATTAGCAGGTGGTCATGAGTTTGATTCCCGGGACCCCCGATATGGGTTATGTTGCATTGGTTCCCGAGAACCCTTTCCAGGAGAGGGAGGCGACCGAACAATAAGAAAAAAAAAAAAAAAAACAGTGGTTTGTCGCGAATGACAGGGCTTTTTCTCTACCAGGTGTTTCTCATTTACTGTGGGGGAGTAGGGTGATGAGTTTCAGGGTCAAAAATCATAAGATTATTTAATTTAAACAATCAAGAAAAGGTTGGTTGACTCTACGTTACTCTGCTCTCCCTGAAGAAAATTAAATATTTGGTTGGTATACAAATATTACAATTTTCACCGCCCACTATAAACGAAGTTCTCACCTAATAAATTGCAATAATTTTTGCTGTCGTATTTATCTGTTTGCGTCTACTTTGTTATATTTCGTAAAGTACTTTATGGCATTGTATCAACGTGTCACGTACTTAAGAATTTATACGTTAATCCTTTATATTTAAGTATTGCAACGGTTAAAGTAACTGGTTAAAACATTTGCAATATTGTGCTAATATGAAACACAAATGTTGGAAGCAATGTGACGAACGATCCTGAATAACGTAAACCCCAAACATGAAAGGACACAGTTCACGTATTACTAACATCTAATTTTCTCTATCCTGTCCCTGCGTGACTATAGATCTGCATGGCACATGTATAGAAAAAATATTGTCATCTTTGTTGACTCATTTACCGAACAGTTACACATTTACTTGCTTGACATTGGTTGATACACCAATGTCCTGACAACCACTAGCACCAATAACCTGTAATAAATGGGAGAGTCAGCGCCGAGGAGAGGCGTCCTGACGTTTGCCAGGACGAAGCTCCAGGAGTCGTAGCGACTCCCAAAGGTTAGCTGCAGGTCTACAGTGCATCAGACTGTGGTGGTCCAGCATCTGTTGTTGGTGCTTGGGGGCTGACGCTGCTGCTGTTGTGATTATTTCGTCATTGACGTTGCAAAGAACAGATCGGGTGGGCACTAGAGTCATATCTGACGGAACATATTGATACTAATGCTGACTCCATCAGCTGTGGGTAGGAGGCGTTGCGATGGACAGCATCTCGACGTATGCTGTGCTTGGTTAAATGTCCCCCATTGGCTGTTGGGAGAGATGGAACGGTGGTGGGGCCAGCAGCAACGGGAGACGAGTCCATGGTGGTCACTCCGGGGTTACCAGTGTAGCGATACTACTGTTTTTTTATTTTCATTAATTAATTAGTTAATCTATTTATTTTTTAGTTTATCTTCTTTATTGTAAGGTGCGAGTGAACTGACTGTACATACGGCCACGAGCCTATATATATATATATATATATATATATATATATATATATATATATATATATATATATACATATATATATATATATATATATATATATATATATATATATATATATACGGCGCGAGTAGTGACCCGTGGTGCGTAAATACATAACTGCACTGGATTAGGTTAGATCGGGACAAGCAGGGTCGCACTGTCAAAGAAGTGTCAGGTCTAGCCATGTGGGCGACAACGTGCGCTCCATGCCACGTGGTTGTTGCGGCTGTACAGCTCTATCTAGCATTTCTAGTCATTATACGCGCTGCTTATGGCTGTAATATAATTCTCCTCATCTATTTCCATTACCATTTGTCTATATCTTTAATACACACACACACACACACACACACACACACACACACACACACACACACACACACACACACACACACACACACACACACATATATATATATATATATATATATAGAAATATTTATATATATATATATATATATATATATATACATATATTGGCAGGGAGAAGCGCAAACACCAGACTCAAAGTGGGGAGTTTAATGCCCGACGTTTCAGTCCTATTCTTAGGACCGTCTTCATGGCTGTGACCTGAAGACGGTCCTAGGAGTAGGACCGAAATGTCGGCCATTAAACTTCCCACTTTGAGTCTGGTGTTTACGCTTTTCCCTTTCAACATGAATCCCAGACTCCAGATCTTCGCACATATTGAACATACACTATATGTATTATACATATATATATATATATATATATATATATATATATATATTTGCAGAAACCACTTGGAAAATATTTTCCAAGTGGTTTCTGCAAGTATTGTTGTCACGTGTGCTTAGTGATTTGTTTTGCATATATATATATATATATATATATATATATATATATATATATATAATATTTAGAAGACCAGAGCTAATTCAATATCCACTATCTTCTTAGCGATTTTCTCAATTTTTCGAATAGTTTGTATCTTGAAGGAAGATCAAACACAAGGCTTCCGAGATCCATGGTGTTATTATATCGAAAACATTACATAAAATTTAAAATACGAGCTTTCGGTTGAATTATATATACAACCATCTTCAGGTAAGAATAAATGTACAAAGCAGGAGTTTAAATAAAAGTAAATGAAGGAATTTGGAGAGTTAGGTCGTAGCTATGCATCAGGTACTGGGCGGAGGTGAGGAACTCGCTTCACCGAGATGTAGCTGTGTAGTTGTAAAGTACTAACTGTGTCCGTCTGTATATTAATGATAGGGGTGTATTGCGTAATGTAGACTCTTCCCAAGATGTGTAGTTTCTTGTTGTTGTTACATTGTTTAAGTATTTTTGTATTGTTAACTAAATCTTGTCTGTTTGGAGTTTTGTTGTGTGCTTGTATCATGTGTTTGCGTATACTTCCTTCACAGGAGTGCATTGTGAGTCTCCTGCTCACAGAAGTGGTAACACCAATATAAGAAGCACCGGGGAGAAGTTTGCAACCTTCTTCGGGGCAAGTGAATTGGTACACCACATTAGTCTGTTTGAGGAGAGAGTAGCTTTTAGTCATATTATTTCTCATTATAAGGTTAGAGACTTTTGTGTTTTTGTAGTGTATGATGAGGGTCAATTTGTCGTGTGGGTTCATGCATGTGACGTTACGTGCAAGGATGTCTTTGATATTGCTACCGTGTAGATAACAAGCCAAAGTGTATATTGAATTAGCTCTGGTCTTCAATCGAACATGTCTACAAGAAAACTTACTGCCCATTTATACTAATACACACACACACACACACACACATATATATATATGTATATATATATATATATATATGTGTGTGTGTGTGTGTGTGTGTGTGTGTGTGAGTGTGTATACATATATACATATATATATATGTATACATATATATGTATATGTATATGTATATATATATAATATATATACATATATATATATTATGATAAATGAAAACATCAGTTTTATCCAAAAAATACTAAAAGTTAATGTATTTCTATTATTTTCATTACTAACTTTATTATATATACATATATATGTTATAATCAACAAATAAAAATCTCTGATGTGCATGTAAAAGGTAAATTATTGTGTAGATACCATATAAAAAAGAAATGTGTACGGTGTAGATATTGTTA
Organism: Oratosquilla oratoria; assembly: GCF_046742065.1. NCBI lineage: Eukaryota > Metazoa > Arthropoda > Malacostraca > Stomatopoda > Squillidae > Oratosquilla > Oratosquilla oratoria. Next base: position 48,460,485 of record NC_134801.1, read on the forward strand.
CCGTATAGATAACAAGCAAAAGAAGCACCTAATTGTATAGCCCAGTAACTAAACTTATCTTTGTAGCTGCATTTTAAAGCCTCAATAGCCTGTATTACAAGAACTTAAACAGTGAACTTTCACGAGGAACGTTATTCTTTTATTATCCATTTTGTGATATTCAGGGCTCATTTCTCGTGAACAGAAATAAAAAGTAGCAGGGATAAATTTCAACAGTCACATACATTGATTTTCGTCTGATGCTACGTCTCACCCGTTTATGATATTACAGACACTTTGAAGTTTTGTTTGCCACTTCACCTCTATATTTTGTCAATCTTTACGTACAGTGATATTTGCTTATTGTTGATTTCATGTATTCAATTCACGGCCAGCTAGCATTGCCCATGATCTAAGACCTGAAGACATTGAAGTCGACCCTTCTCTGAGGTCCAGACGAACTGGGTGATCCTAAGAGACCAGGCAAACGATCGATCGTTCAAGTGTTACTGACAATCCACATGCTGTTGATGGAGTGATTTACTCAGCCAGTGATTTATGGACCGTGGACTACCTAGGACAGGCCAACCGCTTACGCGGAGTGGGTTTTTGTGACAGGGGAAGGGAAGGCTGTAGGAAAACTGAATTATATTCGTGTATAAATGGGGGGTTATTACCACTGAGCGCTTTTAAGGGATATCTAGTAGGGCTTGTATCGTGGCAGGAAATTTGAACATCAAGGCTGGCATCTCGACCGAGTGAAGAGAAGCTCCATTTATATACGGGCTCTGCACGAAAGGAGCTGGCAGATGATGTCTAAATAAGCTAGTTAGCTCGAGTCTGAGTGCTCACGTGAAGAACACACCATTATTACTCTTTTCATGTAGGCTCTAATAATACCTTGCTTGCAATTACCCATGCTTTCCCCATTACCATTCAAACACTTGTCCACATTAGTCGGTTAGCAGTAAACACTAGTGATGAACCTGTCATATGTTGAATCCACTATACTGTTTCCATTATCTCGTGACCCACAAGATGTTGCCTGCCGTGTTGTCACGTACTGAATCAAAACATTCAGCATATACCGGAAGCTCTCCCCTACCCCGAGTATGTTAACATAGAATGTTCTAAATGCATTTTTTTTTATTAAATGGTAGGTGATGTGAGTAATTGTTATACATGTAAAGAAAAGAAGAGACTTGTTAAGCGATGTGGCATCTCAGGTAAGGAGACGTTGCCCCGGCTCCCGACTTAGGAACTTCCGTGGGGTTGGGGGGTGTAGTAATTACATAGAGAACCTGAGCGCGGGTCTCCGGGCCGCTTGCAGTCTAATTAAACTGGTCTTACGTGCAAATATAAAGAAAACGGTGTCTCCTCCGTTTTCTTTGGAGATGGCAACGCTGCTGGTTTTACCGGTCACTAGATAATGGAAGAAGTATAGTACGTCTAGAAATTAGAGTACGTCTTTATGATGTATCCTTTGTGGGGTACTCTCTACAGTAAGCTACAGCATTTGCGACAAGTACTTACCAACAACGGCTTTTCCAACTCAGACTTCACTAGAAAGATGTTACATAAACTTAAATTCAATGATAAACTACATAATCACAATTACACACACACACACACACACACACACACACACACACACACACACACACACACACACACACACACACACACACACACACACACACACACACACACACACACACACACACACTCATGTCCCTGCGTCCAGATTATTTTTCTTTACTAATAATCCCATTGTTAGTGATAAATTTGCCGGATATTTGTAGGGCAAGAACCCTCCTTCTCACTTTGCTAGGAAGGGTGTATGTAAGGTATTCGTTTGGCACTCGGACAACACCGGTACCTTGCTAGTCTTCTTATTAAAAATTACTAATGTATTGGCTCTTTCGAAAAGTCCTTGTTCCTCAGGTTTGGTTTGTATAAACAGGTATATCTGTTCACATATCTTGATTTGTGTAACCAAATAAACGAGAAACTTATGAGCTGAAGAAAGTATACAACTTTCCTTGAAAGAATTCAGGATTCTTGGGAAATAGACATGTAATCTACTAATAATGCATATGTTGACATGAATTCATTTGTGTATCATGTAAGTAATAGCAAGTACAGGCAATAAAATCACAATATGTATTACCTTTTTCTGTAAATTCAGCCAATGTTTTCTATTTCTCTATCGTATTATTTTTAGTAGATACTGACTTAATAAATTATGGTCAGGGTGGTAACAATACATACTTTGATCAGTTTGTTACATTTCAAGGATTTCTGCATTTTTTATGATTAAGGTGTTGAGAAAGGCATATATGTAAGAAGTAGAATATATTTATTGTAAAAACAAAAATTACTACGAAGAAATACACAGAATCAAAATACATGCGTTCAATAGAAGATATAAACGAACGGACGATCCAGCAGGAGACTAAAGCTGCCAGCTCCTTAATAGTAATGGCTAAAAGAAATTAAGGGAACAATTTTGTGTGAAGGTGAAGAACCTACGCCAGTATGCGTGTGGCCAAGGCCGATCAAAGTCGTCACCTTTGCCCTATTTATGCGTTTGGACTGTTGGGATGGGTAACAGTCACTACTGGGAATCAGAGAGGAGTGCGGTCTTCGAACACACAACTAAACGAATACGAGAACAACACACTTCCGATGACGCCGCCGGCTCACACACATTTTGTATGACCTGGTCCATCATGCGCAGAAGAGAGCACCGTGGTACTTTAGGCACTCAGTTGCACTGGTGACGTAGTGGTGGCACAGGCCTCAAACAGAGAATCTGTTCTCAGGTCAGATTAACTTGAATGATTTTTAGAGGCTGAAAATTCTTTAAGTTAAAATGACATTTTCAGTGATCTTTACCGGATGCCTCACTCTGTATTTTTTTTCTGTTTAACACCGATTTTTTTTTTCTACGGTCGAGGACCATACTGAGGATAACATAAAGTTTCAGATGTATGAAATAGTCTGGCGTTAGGTAGAGCTAAACATGTAAACTGCATTACCGCTTTGGAGAGATTGAACACGAAGCAAAGGCGCAACAAAATTTTAGAACCGTAAATCTACTTTTGGTACAAATGATGAAGACAAAGTCCCGTTGTGTTATTTGACAGCTGCACAAAGCGATAACAAACATTGTGACAGAGGGACTATAACAGGTGTTTGCACCAGTGACTAGGATAAAGATAAGAATTCAACTTGTTTTCAGAAGGTAAAGCGAACAAGATGAATAGTGTAGTGAGGGAATAGTGGTGCATGGGATTTGATGTGCAGGTGAGACTAGAATTAGGGATGGGGAACAGGGGTATTGATGATCAGCGAGGAAACGGGATAGATCGCGGGTGATCAAGTGAGCGGACGAGACCGGGGACTGATCGCGGCTTTCGAGACCCCAAGACCAGCTCGGGGCGCAAAGCGTCGGCAAAGAACTGGTCCGATTTTATATTTTCCTAGGATTCATGGACTGAATAGGACTTAGGCTGATGTTTTTACAGGGCTTTTCGAAATTAAAAACAGCCTGGGTATAATGATAGAAGTCTCAGCCTATTTCCTGAAGGGAAACAGCTTGATGAAAAAAAAAATCTTAATTCATTCTCTAGGGGATGAGAGCAACTTGACCTTTACCCAAATTTTGAAGAAAGACTGAAGGCAAAGCACGGTACTAAGATACGGATGAAGAATCTTGTAAGACGCCTTCATTCGTCTTTCTGACGGTGAAGAATCTTGATGGG
>NC_134801.1:48469230-48476730 GCF_046742065.1 Oratosquilla oratoria
CAAAGGAGACAGTATATGTATATATATATATATATATACATATATATATATATATATATATATATATAAATACACACACACACACACACACACACACACACACACACACACACACACACACACACACACACACACACACACACACGCACACGCATATATATATATATATATATATATATATATTATATATATATATATATATGTTTGTGTGTGTGTGTGTGTGTGTATGTGTGTGTGTATGTGTGTGTGTGTGCGTGTGTGTGTGTGTGTGTGTGTGTGTGTGTGTGTGTGTGTGTGTGTGTGTGTGTGTGTGTGTACTTATCCTATTCTAACACTTCTTAAATCTTGTTTGGTGTTATTCATCCATCTTCTTCGGGGTCTTTCTACTCATTTTATTTCACTGATAATTCCTTCTGGCAAGACCTCTCTTGGAATTCTGTCCATTTTCGATCGAACGACTTTCCCGGCCTATTGCATTAGTCTTGCCTTTACAGTAGCTACGATGTTTCCTTGATTTGTCAACTCAGTTTATACGTGTGTAGCCGTCTCAATGGTTATTCATCTACATAATGCATTTGTCTAAATATTTCCTTAAGGACTTCGTTTTCAAAGGTGGATAGGGCGTGCTCAATTTTCTTTGTGAGACTCTATGCTTCACATCCATACAGCAAAACTGTTTTGACAATGGCGTTGTAGATCTTCAGTTTTGTCTTTCTGGATATGTTAGCTCATCCCAGGACCTTTTGGACAGTGTAGAAATAGCGATCGGCTGATTCTATCATGCTTTTTTATTTCTGTTTCCATATCATCATCATCATCATCCAACTGAGAGTAGATCGCAAAGTATTTCATTCTTCCGCACATCCCGTACCTGACATAATTCATTTCTATTTGTTCCTCTCTATTGACATCTTTCGCCAGTTCCATTAGTTCTGTTTTTGCATTGATCACCTGTAATCCCATACTGTTGCCCTATCTTCAAAGGTAATGAAAACATCTTTTACCTCTTTTATTGTTTTATCTACTAGGTTACATCGTCAGCTTACGCCAAGACACTCACACTTCGAAGATAGGTCTCCTGGTTAGTACAGTGGCAGCGCGCTCGCCTCGTAATCACGGGATCGGCAGATTGATCCTCGTCCGGGCCCGTGAACTTAAACTGTTTACTGGGAAGTTTACTACTGTGGCTGGCTACCACGGTTAGGGGTTGATACTTGCTTTGGCTGACGTTCGAGGGTCCACTATGGCCTCCGTTCGAACCCCTACCGTGGCGCAAAAGTTAGGAATGGCATCCATTCTGAGTAATAGCCCCAATAGTTGTTCACCTCAGGACCTGTGGTGACTTGGGCATCACTGTGTGTGTGTGAGTGAGTGTTTGTGTGTGTGTGTGTGTGTGTGTGTGTGTGTGTGTGTGTGTGTGTGTGTGTGTGTGTGTGTGTGTGTGTGTGTGTGTGTGTGTGTGTGTGTGTGTGATACATCAGCTTCCCCCTCTTTTTGTAACTGCAGTGCCATACCATTGACACCGTCTCCTGCGTTCATGTATGAACATTTCCGGACCACAGACGTTTTGTTCCAAACGGATACCCGTCCCCAAACCACAGAAAGAAAGAAGAAAAAACAATTTCCGGGATGATATACACCCGTCTCAGTCCATTCATTATTTCGAAAGAGAGAGTGTACTCATTACCGACCTTTACCATTACCCCTGATTCCTCATATGCCGCCATCACTAACTTTACTATTTTCATTGGAATGTTTCAATCTTTAAGCCCTCGCCACAAAGCCAGCCGGTGGACACTGTCATATGCTTGCTTAAAGTCCTCCTCTTCCTTCTGCTCCTCTTCTCCTTTCTCTTTCTCTAAGGTGGACAGACACCACATTCGCATGTCCACATGACGCTAGCTTAGCAATAGTGCTCGTTTTCATTTCGACACGTTCCCTTCCTGCGGTTCTTCCTTTCTCAAGACCGTGAAAGTGAGGACTCTCTCTTCTTACCCTTAACTTTCTCCCTTCTTTCCTCTTTCCCTTCCTCCCTCTCTCTCTATCTGTCTATCTGTCTGTCTATCTATCTGTCTATCTATCTATCTATCTATCTATCTATCTATCTATCTATCTATCTATCTATCTATCTCTCTCTCTCTCTCTCTCTCTCTCTCTCTCTCTCTCTCTCTCTCTCTCTCTCTCTCTCTCTCTCTCTCTCTCTCTCTCTCTCTCTCTCTCCTCTCTCTCTCTCTCTCTCTCTCTCTCTCTCTCTCTCTCTCTCTCTCTCTCTCTCTCTCTCTCTCTCTCTCTCTCTCTCTCTCTCTCTCTCTCTCTCTCTCTCTCTCTCTCTCTCTCTCTCTCTCTCTCTCTCTCTCTCTCTCTCTCTCTTTCTTTCTCTTTATGTCTATCTGTCTATCTTCGGTTGTTTCGTCGCGATGGTAGCGGTCTCGGGACAGAAGAGATTTGCAGGCTGGCACCCTTTCTTTCGTATCCTTTACCCAAAGTGAGGGGCTTCCTGTGAGGCTTCTTGTTTTGCATCAGCCGGCTGAGGCGACGTCATGCATGTAGTGGGAAGGCCTCGGGAATGGGCGTTCGCTCTGCTCGCCCTCAACGCAACGAGGGACGCTGCGCAAATGGCTCTCGCTGGCGGAGTACCAGCAACCTGCGTATCATTCAGGTTATGTCGAGGTGTCATCACCTTAGTCCTTTTAGTGGATTACGATTATTTTTAATACTTCTCCAAAACGACCTAGATCAAATACTTCCTTGTGTCAGATAAGTCTTCCCCCTGTGGCTTGTGCGTCGCCCCGTTCAAAACTTACCTGCAGAAGGATTCTTCCGGGTGTCTCAGGAACCTGGCGATGTGGCACCATGCCAACAATGCCAACAGTGGACTAGACATGATGGACAAAAGGAGGAGTGCCACGTGGGACCCGAGTCGTCCTCCTCGTCCTCCTCCTCCTCCTCCTCCTCCTCCTCCTCCTCCTCCTCCTCCTCCTCCTCCTCCTCCTCCTCCTCCTCCTCCTCCTCCTTCTCCTCCTCCTCTTCCTCCTCGGCCAATTTCAAGCTCCAGATGCTCCGCGGTGACAGACACCAAGACCCAGTCACCGACGCATCCAGAAAGTGAGGGTATTTCCGACCTCCTCCTCCACATACAGTATGGGTTGCAGGCGGCAGTCGTGGTCATAGTCCTGTACACAAACGTGGCACTCCCAGCTATGGTTCACCCTTTGAGATGTCCCCATCCAACTGGTAATCCAGTAGGCCCACTCCGAAGAAAATTAATGTCCTCCTCAGCTCTCCTGAGCCTCCTCTGCCCTAGGGATCTCTCCCTATGTCCCTGGCGCTCAGGAATACCCAGAACCCATTGGGCAGTCCCATCTGCAGCAACGTCATCAGGTTCAAGACCAGGAAGGATTCCTGGCGCCTACTTTAACCTGAAGAAGCCTTGTTCGCCACGAAGAGGAATGAGAGAGAGAGAGAGAAAGAGAGAGAGAGAGAGAGAGAGAGAGAGAGAGAGAGAGAGAGAGAGAGAGAGAGAGAGAGAGAGAGAGAGAGAGAGAGATTGAAATAAGAGTAAGAGATGGCCACTACGAGAGAAAGGAAAACGCTCGAAGGATGTACAGGTGCAGCAAGCGAAGTCATTTCGCCGAATCTTCTGATTAATATGAGGAGGAAGGCGAAGGAGGAGTAGGGGAAGGGACCTTCCTGAGTGAGGGAGGGAGGGTTCTGACACAGGAAGGCGTAACTGCGCCTTTGCTTCCATTAGTCCACAGAATTACAGTGGGCCACAATCCCATACTTTCGCCTCGGATTGTGCTTTCAAGCGCATATACTACCAGATATGAAAAAATGTACACGTGCATATGCATATGAACCCTTGATCACATACACGTTGTAGATGCATGTGTATATTAGCTATCTAATCCAACAGCTGTAAAGTCACACCCATACGTACAGTACTCGTATATGTGTTAGTATATGGATGGGACTCGCACATACACGCACACATATATGTATGCACGTGCACGGGATATTACCACTGGGAAAATTACCACTGGGAACATTTCCATTCGGAACATTGCCAATGTGGGATCATTGCCACTGGGGACATTGCCAATGTAGGAACATTGCCAATGTGGGAATAATTACCACTGGGAACATAGCCAGTAAAATTGCCTATTTTCTATATTCTTTATTTAAAAAGACTAGTAAACAGACATTTAATTCTTATTAAAAAGAGAATTAGCTATATTACTAGTTAACTGCCATTAACAAAAAAATTAGCTAGTTTACAGCAATTTTTCGTTGGTGTTTTGTTTACATAAATTTGCTGAAACATTTTTAGCTTCAAATTGCTTACGGTTTCAAAATAAATTTGTTCATTCTAAGATAAGACCCGTAATGGCACGTGTGATAAAAAGTGAACATGGAAGTGATTTTCTCGATGATGAGCTGCAATACATATATCATAAGCATAGCGAAAATAAAAGTGCCATAGTTATTTATTGGAAATGTTTTCAAAGAAAGCAAAAGAAATGTAAAGCAATATTGCACATGAAGACAATGTTGAGATTTTGAAGTATGTTAATGAGCACAAAGGATGTGGTCGAAGCTAAAGCTGCTCAAGCAACTTTAAAGGCTACTTCTACAATATCTCATCAATCAAGTCGCGTATTAGTATCACAAGCGGGTGCTACACTTTTGCAGTTACCTTCTGTATGTACCATAAGCAGCAATATTCGAAAATGGAGACAGAATAATGCTAATTTTCCACCTGTTCCGATGTCACGGACAGGATACGCCATACCACAAGAATTGACTGTTTTCGACATTGGAGAAAGGTTTCTGCAATACGATTCAGGTGCGCATGATGAAAATCGCATACTTATATTAATGAGAGCAACGGGTATGGAAGATCTAAAAAGGTTCCAAAAGTGTGCCATTTATGGCACATTTAAAGCGGCTCCGGATATATATTATTAACTACTCACCATTCATGTTCAAAAAGATAATCTTAGCATTCCTCGAGCATTTGTTGTCTTGCCTAACAAAACCAAATCAACATACAGAGCAAGCTAAGAAAAAGTTAAAGAGTTATTGGATAACAACCAGCCCACATTAATGCACGCATAAGGTATATTGTTGATAATTATGGAAATGCCCATAATATTTGAAGTCTATTGTATATAACATGCAAATATTTTAGATAAACTTCTAAATATGTAAATGCTATTTGAATAATCATTTGTTGAATTAAAAATTTATTCAATTTTTTATTATACTATCACTTATTAAACATACCTTTATATAAATTAGATTTCCAGATATCATAATGCTTTCTAAATAAATCATTAATTGTCTTTTTAAATAAAAGTTTGTTTTTTCAAAACTATTCTTATCCTGAATTTCAACTGTAAGGATACAAACAAGTTTTGAAAAGAATGGGCAATGTTCCCAGTGGCAATTATCCCACATTGGTAATGTTCCCAGTGGCAATGTTCCCACATTGGCGCGCGTGCGCGCACACACACACGCACACACACACACACACACACACACACACACACACACACACACACACACACACACACACACACAAACACACACACACACACACACACACTTTCAACGAACGGACGGCTTGACGAACGCTCTGAAGAAAAGTGCAGATTGTGGATACCAACGCAAAGAGAAGTGCCTTTTTGTATTTGCAGGGGGGGGGGGGAAATTGCTCGTGAGGTAGTGGGAAAGTAAGGAAAGAGGAGAGGGGGAGGGATTGCTGGGGAAATGGAAGGAAATGAGGATGTGGAGGACTTGGCCCAGGCAGACGGGCGTAAGGTCAACATGAAACGACCACCGGACCAGCTCAGTGATGACGAAATGGCAAATAAAAATGTAAAGATTAGAAGTATAGAGAGGAGCAATACAGAAGAAAGTGACGAGAATATGTTCCAGGGATTTAAAGAGGGTGGGGGGACACAAACCCCCCCCCCCCCGACTGATAAGACTAGAGGAGAGAGTTGATAAGGTGATCGAGGACTTGGAGCGTAAGTTAGGTAACGTAGACTCCATTTTCCAAAGAATTGAAAGGTTGGAACAACTAGAGAAGGCTAACAGAAACTTAACTGAAGAAATAGAGGACCTAAAAAGACAGTTAGGAAATGTAAAGGAGGAGAATGAGAAATTGAAGAAGAATAGTAATGAAAACAGAGAGAAAATAGCTACAGAAGCTAAAAATTGGAGAATAACTCAAGAAGGGAATAAGGTTTCATTCACTGACATAGTCAAACAGCAATTGAAAGAACATAATGAAGACTCAGTTATTAAAGTGATGAGACAGAAGGAGAATATAGTAAGAGAATTAGCTGACAAAAAGAAATGTATAATTATATTAGGAATGGAAGAGAAACATAACCCAGATAGAACCGCAAGAATCAAGGAGGAAAATGAAAGAGTAAGCAGTTTATTAAAATTAGTCCAGGAAGATGAACCAGAAATTATAAAGGAAATTGAGGAAAAATTCAGACTCGGAAAATATAGTACAGATAAGACCAGACCAATTAAGATTAAATTCAGGTCACAAACAACAGCAGAGAAAATTCTATCCAAGACAGGGAAACTAGCAACAAATGATCAATATAAAAAGGTATGGATAAAAAGAGAAATGAATAAGGAGGAAAGAGAGGCAGAAAAGCAGAAAAGAATTGAAGCTAAGGCAAAAAACGAGGAAAGAACGGAGTCAGAGAAAGAGAGATTCTATTGGAGAGTAGTGAACATGAAAATAAAGCAGTTCGACATACTAAAGAAAAACATAAGGGAAACAGAGAATACAATAGAAGTGGCAGAAAACTAAGAGTGTCTTACACAAATATAGATGGATTGATAACAGGATTGAATGAACTGAATGATTATTTGAAAGAAAAAGAACCGGACATAATGGGAATTGTAGAAACAAAATTAAAAGGCCCACTACCACCCAACAGTGTAGGACATGATACATACAATTATTGGATTAGAAACAGAGAGAAAAAACAAGGGGGTGGAGTTATGTTCCTGACTAAGAAGGATATAAACGTGAAAGGTGTCATATATGGAAAGAATACAGTAGAGATGATTATGATAGAAGTGGAAGACCGAGATAAGAAGAGCAGAAAATTTGTGATCAAATATGTGCCTCCGAAAACAGCCTCATGGGAGGAGAGTGAACATAAAAGTATGTTAGAGGACACAAAGATAGCATTAACTAAAATAATGGAAGACGGAGGAAGAATAGTTATGATGGGCGACTTTAATTGCAAAGAAATCTGCTGGGAAGAAATGACAGTAAAGAGTGGTGATGACTCATGGGGAAATGCTCTACTTGAGATGATTACTGACCATTCAATGACACAATGGATACAAGAGAACACTAGGTATAGAAATGAAGAAGAACCATCGAGGCTAGACTTAATAATTACATCTGAACCTAGAATAGTAGACAAGATTGAATATAAAACACCAATAGGTAAAAGTGAC